>NC_090870.1:58986645-59024145 GCF_036669935.1 Montipora foliosa
TTCAGATAAATCAATTAATTGATTAGTTTTAGCCCTCTTTCTGCTTAGGAAGTTACGTTCCATGCCAATAGAAACAGTTTTCTCAATTTTCACGGAAAACTGCCGTCTAGAAAGTAACCCTTAAAGTTCTGAATAGAAGACCACATAGTCCTACTTCGTGACTAGATGCACCACAAATGAAATCTTATAATATCACATCACGATCGAGTCAAACAAACTAGCGATCAAAGTGTAATTTTACCTTCGGTGAATGATCTGTTCAGCAACGAGCAGGAGAGGTCTTTGCTCTTGGTCTGTGTACCACGGATAGCAACAGAACTTCCGGCAAAAAGATCTAAAATGCTCGATTAGAAAAAGCGCACACCTCGCCAGCTGAGAGAGAACGGCAAATGTTACCAACATGGACACTAACACTGGGACAAATGCCAAGGCGCACACCTCAAACCATTCTAGAGCTTTCAGACTGGATTTGCTCGGCCCGTCACTTGTGATACCAAATGACAGCAGGGTTGCTTTTACCAGGTTAATGATAGCAATTAAAGATATGGCTACAAGCGACAAAGTTTCAGCTTTATTTGCCACGGGATATCGATAGGGACTCTTCCAAATATGATGGATTGTTATCAACAAGCATACTGCGGCCTGGAAAACCATGCGTAACATAAGATTTGTGATGAACGCTTCACAAGCGAGGAGAATGAACCTTCGACCGATCAACACGCTCTCCCAGTAAAGTGTGCCGTTGTCATTATCATTTGGTTGACGAAAAGGACCATGGAGTATGTCCAAAACTTCTCTGTTGACTACATGCTGCTCAGCAGGATCCTGGCGTCTCCTTTGCAGTATTTCTTTGACCAGCCAATACAAAAGAAATGGCAGTGGAATTATACAAGCAGCGAGGAACTCAACTGCTGTAACAGAAGATCTGTATAGCATGGAAGATCCACAGTAGAGGACGACGATTAAAGGAACCAGGAAAAATGCAATGTAAGCAAGGAGAAGATACTGCCACCATTGCATGCATGGGATATTTGCATCGATAAAAAGCCTTCTTCCAGATCCGATAGAGACACAGTGCACTAGCCTGAAAGACGTCTCTGCAAGCCTCTCGTACCCAAGTAACAACACTTCCATGACAACGGCCATATAACAGATGAGGGACGGCTTTCCCCTGCCCATTAAGACGTTGAAAACAGAATGCACAATATAAATGACCAAAACGTCAGTTATAGTAAAAAATACTGTAGACGAAAGGAGAGCCTGTTTTGTCGTTGCGGTGAGTCCTGCAAATGGACAGCCAAGGTCTTGATTGATCGACTGGACATTAAAATTATAAGCAGAAATTACAAAGTGGATAAAAGGAATCTTTCCAATAATTTCTTCTATAGGGACCACCATCACAGTCTCGGCTGCTTGATAAAAATAAAACGTTATTTTTAAATAGCCAGTATCGGAATGTTCAGCACCACCAATGCCGTCTACTTCTTCTGCAGAGGGATTATTTCCTCTTTTCTTAAACCACAACATTTGGTTTGTCAGGATGTGCAGTATCGGAGGCTTTTGCAAAAGATAAAGAGCAAATATTATCGTTAACAATATGGTCACAACCCACACAGAATAGTCGTTGCATTTTGTCAACTTGCGACAGTTACTTGAGAAAAGAGTCTCAGTAAACCCCTTTGCACAATGTCCACAGAGAGTACCGTTCCTGTTTCCTTGGCAACTGTTATAACCTGTTGAAACAGTTGAAGGACAGTAATGTTCAGGACAGGCGATAAATTGTAGCTCCTGGGGACGGCTAGATGTTGAATAACCCCAGAAATTTGGTTTCGCAGCAATATTACTTTCAATGCAGGTGGCTCCGAAGGGACATGTATGGCACTCAGGAGTGGAGGTCACGGCTAAGCCTTCTGAAACCCCTGTTTGAAGGCTGTAATACCCAGGAGAGCAGGGTTTACAAGAATACTTCAAAACTGTAGTGTTCAATATGCAAATGCTGTTGTTTTGCTCTGTGTAAACAAAGTGCGTGCTATTTTCTAATAAAAGCCTCTGTCCTTCGCTACACTGTATCTTCGATCTTTCATCCATATCAAAAAATCCCCCATTAGAGATATCAACAGCTGGAACAGTGCTCCTGCTAAATTTCAGTGACATCATTGATGTGTTTTCAAGTCTTAAAGGACCTCCGCTTCCAGAATACAGGAAGCTACCTGCATTATACAAGGGGCCGGTTGAAACTGTCATATTTTCCTTTGTCCTCAAAAACGAGCAGTCTACGAAATCTACGCGGCCTGTTCCAAATGCAGAATAGACGTGTCCAGTACGATGAATGCCAAAGTTGTCGCGAAAATTACATCGCCTAAACGTGGTGTTACCATTGCTGATATAGACAGCTCCAACTTGAATTCCTAAGTTTTCCACAAAAGTCGTATCCTCAAACAGTATATGACTGTTGTAATGCCATGAGGGGTGTGTACCTCGCGAGTTCACACACCCAAAATTACGCGCTTTGTCTGGATTTAATAAAACAGAGATGGCGCCAGCTGCTGTCTCGTAGAAGTAACCCGTTTTGTTATTTGTCCATGTTCGTCGGTAAGCGACGACACAATTACGAAAGAGCGAGCGTCTTATTATCACATGTTTCAGCCCTTCAAATAAAAGAGCAAAGTAACTGGGTGGTCTGTGGTGGAATTCATTATTGTCAATTTCGATGACCGCCTTTGAGAAATTGACATGTTGGAGTGGTGGGATCATTAAGCGAATAGCATAACTACCGCTAGTTTCGTTCCACGTCACTGTTCCGTTGCTCGTGGTAAACCTGGTGTTTCTAATAGCTACATAGACTGATGTTGGACCTAATAAAGTTACCATCGTGTCATAGATATTATTAACAAAAGAACAATTATCGATGGAAATATCAATTGGAAAAGAGCCGTTTTTCGGAGGTGGTGACAATATTTCCAATCCATATCTAAAAGAGATGAGTGTAACGTTGAAAAGATTAATGCGATATTTGGGACTTATGTGCAGTCCTACCCTTTTATTTACTTTACTCTCCAGGAAACTGTCCGAAACTGTTACCATCCCTGCGTTTCCATTTCCGGCCCCTATTTCGACAATCCTCCCTTTCTTTGGGTTCAACGCATCTTCCTTGAAAACACATTTTGAAATTGTTACATTACTTTGGCCTCCGGTAGTAATTACACGAAAAGCTCCGGCGCCTCTTGTTTGGGTTTTCTTCGTAAACTTGGACTCCTCTAGTGTCACAATTCCACCATCTAGTAAAACATCTACATCAATGCATTTTGTTTTGTAACGATATCCTCTCCACTGTTTAATAGTTACATTCCTGACGCCAAAATATAACCTGTGCGGACCCCACTGTCTACGTGGTGAATATCCAGGCGTTCTTCCAATTGATATTGCGCATCCAATCCTGGCTGTACATTCGCTGAATGTAACATTGGCGAGGTCGATTGTTAGAAATCCATGTTTGCTATTGGCATAAAGCGATCCGCCGGCGCCAGCTTTATTGTTCTTGAAATAAGAGTTTACAATCCTTAAAGATCCATCGATTTTTGCAGTGATAGACAAGCAAGAGCCGGATGTTTTATTCGAAACAGATTGGTTGTAAAACAACGAACCTTGAATGATTATAGCTGCCCTTTTGGACTGAACCACAATGCACTGCACGACTGGGTTGTCATGGCAAGTTATGGAGATGAACTTTGCTTTTGTTTCTCTAGAACGTGAGAAATATAAACTTTGCACACTTTGTTTTCCTTTCCCATGGAATTTTCCATTCTGATATAACCTGACATCTTTGTATGTCTCGTCTGTAACCGCTGTCGAAACGTTAACACTTATGAAGGGACCTTTACTGCCAGAACTGATAACCTTAGTGCAAGAAATGTACAAGTATATTGGACACAATTCACCATCTGCAACCGATGTGATCTTCATGACTCCTCCCTCAGATCGGCGTTGGCCATATAGGCCATTTTTTTCAAGCATTGCATTTTTGATGTTGAGACTAACAGAAACACTTTTCCTTTCAGTTTTATTGAGAAGGAGAACGTTGATGCATTGAGAGTTATTGTAAAAAGTTGAATTGCTCTGAATGTCAAGCTGGAAAGACGTAATGTTGTGTAGTGCAATAACCAAGGCACTTAAAGCATCATGGAAAGAACAGTTGTGGATTAGGACGTGTTGACAGTCGTCACAACTGATTGGCGTTTGTTGAAAATCGATTCCTGACAGCTCTAACCTGAATGTCTTCTCCTCATCATTTGTCTTTTGAAAATGTAATCCTTCAGGGCAAAAAACGTGTGGAGTGGAGTATAAACCCTCAATAGTCAAACTTTTGTTGATATAAATACCTCGATGATCAATGGGAATATTGCGATCGGCTTTACAGCCATATGGGCATTCCTTGGTCCCACGTCCATCCAGATAAATGTACCCGCCATAGTCCACGTGATGAACGGCAAGGGCAATGGACTTACAAGGGAGACTTTGACTGCCACAAGTTTTACAGTCATTTCCATGAAGAGACACAAATACTTTCGCCAGTTTGGAACCTGAAATTGTTAATGAGAGAAAAAATGTGTATTGGTATGCGAAGAGGAAGGACCATTGTATGAAACATACAATTTTCTCAAAGCAGGTTTACCGTTTCAGAGTAGGAAAGTCACTTAAATGTTGTTCAACGCCTTTTTTAGAACAAAAGTACTAAAAGAGGTACTATGACGAAATTCGCTTCTCTCTTATCTAATCTATTTTGACGTGTTTACGAGCAGTCTGCACGAGAAGAAAAGTGCTGTTTACTTTTTGAAAATATCTCTTTTCGTTAAGGAGATATTCAAATTTTTAAAGTATGCAAATTAGCTAAGTGACGACGTCATACACTCAACAACTTTTTATTCAAATATATGAAGAAAGAGACACCTAATTATTATCAGAAATGATTGATTCGTTGTAGAAAGATTTTGTTAGATTTGTTACACAATATGAGATTTGCAATTATGTTACCATGGCAACATACGGTGTCCCAGACCTCGGCCAGATTCTGCTCAAGGATCAAAAGGGACCTTAAGCACGCGCGTTTTTGAGACGCGGACGGCAACCGGAAGTGACCTGTTTTCCCTTTCAATTTGTCTTCACTCGACCACATTTATAGTGCTAAGTATCTTCTCTCCATTAGAGATGATTAGTATAAAAATCTAGGAGATACCACTGTCCTGGCACGCGAAATGTTCTCTTCCGGTTGCCGTCCGCGTCTCAAAAACGCGCGTGCCTAAGCTCCCTAAAGACAAATTAACGACCAAATGACCTAGCAACAACGTCACCAATGAGGGTTTTTGACGTCTTGTAAGATCTTCATCGGGAAAATTACTTTGAAATTACGTTAAGCTTGAGAAAAATTTTAACAAACTCTGAATTCATAGTTCCTTTACTAGTTTTTTTTTTTTTTGTAATTTTTAAAGGAATTTTGCGATTTACGCTCGGATGCGTTTTCAGGCCTATTGTGTAAAACTCATCCTCGGAGACCCAGGCGCAGTTAGGGACGGACCATTAGAAAAGTGATGGCGGGGATGGGGAAAAAACAAAAAAAAAAATCATGCAAGGGAAAATGCCAAGAAAAAAAAATCATGCAAAGAAGAAGGTAAAGAAAAAAAAATTCATGCAGAAGGAAGGTCCAATTGTGACTTTTATTTACAGTGCACTGATTTCAGAAAACTTTTGACAGGCGATTTGCGAAGTTCGTTGTAAATAAATTTCATAAGTTTGCTTCGAACTTGGGAATTTCAATACGTAACTGTCAATCAAAGGGCAAACTTTGAAAGTGTTAAAAAGGGTTGACAGCCCTACACGACTCCCTTGTACGTGGTTTGGTTTCTGTTGCCTTTGTCATAATTTTGCTCTCATGATCAGTACATATTTTGAATGGAAGCCTCTTTTAGGCGGCTCCTGTAGTATTCATTTAGCAATGGTTTTTGCCCTATGAGGCTTTTCATTTCAATTTCTATACTGCTGTGTGATACCTTTTCTTCCAAGAAAATAGTTGGTCTCGAAAGTAATGTTTTTAGTTTCTTGGAGTTGATTTTCTCAGCAGTAATGTGCATGTGACCCTATGGCGTCTCGCTTTTGCGCCAATTTAATCTTAGCAGATCGTTATGCTCTTTGGAGGCGTTGTTTTTTTTAAATTCTTTCACTCGTTCTTCTGACTTCTTCAGCGTGTTTTAGTTTGTGGCCATGGTCAGCAGCTGTCCTCCTTGAACCTCTGGAGTTAATTCGTTCTCGTCGATGCTCTATTGATATTTGATGTCGATGTCTTTAGGTCGCTTCTTTGTCGAGGCATTAAGATAACCCGACTCTAGATGGAAGTTCTCTGACATATTATTTGGTCAGGCACGCGGTTTCAATCCTATCATGTGGATCTCATCAGTTGCCGATAGCTTGATTCAAGGTGAAGAGCTTTGTCTCTCATTGTTTCTCATGTATATATATCATTCTCACATTCACTCAAAATAAAATTTGTAATAAATAAATATTAGAATTTGGTATCTTTGTAAATATTCTACAAAAATTATTTATTTATTATTTTTTTTTTTTGCCCACAATAAAAATTAGAGGATGGGTCTTATCGCCTTGAATAATGATTCTATAATAAAATGAAAAAGAGCATTTACATGTAGTAGTATTGTTAAAACTTTACAGAGGGGCTGTGTTGGTGAATGGAGTATGGCATCATTATGATGGGCTGTGGGAGAGGAATTCCAGAGGGCAGGGACTGAAAAAATGTACAGGGAAGCCGTCCACTCCGAGTGGCTTCCTCCTCTCTCGCTGTGCGAACATTTTCGAAAAGATTTTGCATTAAAAAGTGACCTGTATCCTTTGATCTGTTGTGAGTGTAAAATAATTTATAAATCACAAAACATAGATAATGAATCAAGATTTCACTGTTAAAAAAGAGCAATATTTGTCTAAAAAAAAAATTCGTTCAGGGGGTTTTACCTGGAAAAAATATTCCTGCACCTGAACTTGTTTTTTTTTTTCCGAAATTTTCCCAGTTTTTCCCTTCTTCATAAAAAAAGGCGACACAGATCACAATTGCTTTTTGACTTTCTTCCTTTCAAGATACGCAGGGCCGTAGCCAGTATGAGGCAAACCGAGGCACTTGCCTTGGTCATTGTTTCGTGAAATTTTAAAATAAAGCGTGATTCCAGTGTTGTCTTTAATATATAATATGCATCGTAAACACTTAAAATACTTCCGAAGATACTTTAACCACGGACATTGCCTCAGTCATATTTTTTTTCTGGCTACGGCCCTGACACGTTGGCAGTCTCGCAACCTGACCTTTAGCAACAAGCAAGGCCAAAGTCCCAGTTCAAAGGCACACGACCAGAGAGGTTGAAGTTTGTTAGGCATTCGTCTCAACCATGACGTCTGCGTTTGGCTCCCGCGACACGCGCTCGCGGTTGAGGAAATCAGAAACCAGAAACCAAACAGGCAAAACCGAAAACTGCGTTAGATACCAGATCCGGAAAACCGCTTGTATTTTGGCCGAAAACCGAAAAGCAAATGCTAAAATGAGGAAAAACACGAAGCCGAAAAACCGAAAAACCGAAAAACCGCACTAAACAATGGCGCCCACCTCTTGTTGGCGTAAAGTATCTGCCACTTTACATGGCTTTGTTCAGGAAAGACCATTGTTGCGATCCTCCATATTGATCTCATTAGTTGTTGGTATTGGTTCTCTGTACTTTAGCTGCTAGTGCAACTCGTACATGTGTGACAATGTTGGACATTCTGAGGTTAGATTTCATTTGTTAGTTAGGAAGACACTATAATAAGACAGTTTAATTTCTTTATACAGCATATGTACTCGGCCTTAGCCGAGTCAAAAAGAAACCAGCAGAATGAAAAAATAAGAGACTGAATTATTATAATCATGAGAAAGTAACTTTAAACTTAAAATACAGAAAATGCAGTCTAAACTTGATATTTGGAATTCTAGAGCTTTGACACTATATGGCAAGGTATTAATTGCAAAATCCCTAGGTTTGTCGTCTTTGATATATTCAGCATCTATAGTTAACGTTCCTACAGATATTCCTGCTAATGTAACAAGTAGACTCTTTAAATTTCTTTGGAAAAATAAAAGAGATAAAATTAAACGGGATGCTATGTATCAAGAATATGACAAAGGCGGCTTGCGAATGATAGATGTTGATGTAATGTTCAAGTCATTAAGGTTAGCATGGATACCCAGGCTGTTACAAAATACTAAAAGCAATTGGAAAACTGTTCCTGAGCATTTCTTTCGAAAATGTGGTAGTCTTCGCTTTCTGTTAAGGTGTAACTACCATACTAAATACTTAAAAGGCCTACCAAAATTTTATAAGGACGCTCTTTCTTTCTTCTCCGAACTTAAATCTCTTTATAATTAAAATTATAGCAAAGAAAATCTCCTGTTTAACAACCAGGATATTCTAATAGATGGTAAACCTTTTTTTCTTAAGGAGTGGTTTTCGAAAGGTGTTGTTTCAGTTAATAATCTGTTTCATGAATCAGCTCAGGCCGCTACCTTACCTTTCAAGAATTTCTTTCGAAGTATAATTGTAACTCAAATTTTCTGGAATATTATCAAGTTTTAAGCGCAATACCAAGCTTTATGTCTAAAAAAGTGGGAGAGATGGATAACATGAGCGTGGAGGGTTTTGTCCAAGGGGCCCCATCTTTTATGCTAGATCAGAACATGGTGTTAAATTTAGAGAAATTAAAATGTCGAGATTTTTATCGGCTCTTGAACTTTAAACGACACCAGTCAACTCCAGCTGGCTTACAGCGTTGGAGTAAAATACTTCCAATTGACAGTGCTTCATGGGGAGAATGTTTTAAGATGTCATATAAAACATGTAAGGAAACTAAGTTAAGAGAATTTAAATTTAAACTTCTTCACCGAATTGTAGTGACCAAAAAGGAATTGAAAAGATTTGGAATTAAAAGTGAAAGTGACTGCTTGTATTGCGGTGGATCAGATTCCATAGACCACACTTTTCTTGACTGCCAATTTACCTCGTCTTTTACACGTTAAGTAGTGGGGTGGTTTAATGCCACAAACAATACCAGTTTCAATCCAGAACCTAAGGAAATAGTGTTTGGCTTGTTTAAGCAATGCCTTGCTGGAAATGAGGCTGTGAGAAAGTTAAACTATACTTTTTTATACATGATGTGTTACATTTATTCAAACAAGCTAAAAGAGAGCTCGATTATTTTATCTGAATTTGTTTATAAGATTAATTTTAAATACAAGGTTGAGAAATTTACATGATTTAATTTACTTTATTCGCCCTCTTTGATTGATCACTCAGTTCTCGTGCATGTCAGATCATTATTTGTATTATTTGTATTTCTTTTCTTTTCTTTTTTTATATATATGTATCTTGTGCAATGTAAAATTCTTTTATGTTAAATAAATTACAAAAAAAAATAATAATAAAAATAGGCATGCTAAAACATCTCTTTTAAAAAAGTTGTAAAATTTAAAAAAAATAAATAAATAAATAAAAAAAATCACCCACAGTACTGCGTTTTCATTTGGTTACCCATAAAAGCATTCCTGGTTTAAACGGATCTTTCGAACAATTCAGTGGCACTTTTTTACGAAACCTTTTTGTCCCGTCTGTTCTTTTTGTTCGAAATCCAACTCGAAAATACAGCTCCAAAAACCAACTCGAAAATTCAACTCGAAAATCCAACTCGAGATCCAACTCGAAATACCAACCCGGTAAACGGGCAACCTCTACCAAAGTATTATTTCATAAAGATGACAGGCGAAAGTGATTCTAGCAAAAGGAATTCAAAAACGATGGCGCGAAAAAAATATTCAGGTTATAACAAATTACCTGAGTTTTTCCATGACCACGCTAACATGAAGAAAGTCGTTATCAAAATTTCTTTATACGCCATTGCCGGTGACTAATGTTTGGCCCACATGATTAATACTGATCTCATCTTCGTGAAAGATTTCTGTGATTATGACTGGCCAATACAAAATGCTTCGAACCAAATCAACACTAGAAATAAAAGTTGGTTGGGAAGCGAAACGCGATTCTGTTTGTTTTATTAAGTTCGGGAATTTGAACGATGCAATCTTCAAAAGTTCAAATGCCCGGAAGGGGAGCGGCGGGGAGATGTTGAAGTATCGAGTTGATCGTAGCATTATTTGATACTAACTTTGAAAAAGTCATTTATATTGTTAGGCCTTGTTTTCACTGGCTTACGCTAGTGAAAACGAACGTCGACATAACCATTAAATAACAACCACGGCATCCGCCAATTTGTTCAAATGCTCAAACGCGGAAAATCTGGAACGAGTGCTTTAATTGGTCAGACGTAGCAAATTTCCTTGTGCTTATGCTGCGTTTCGTTTTCGACGCCAGAGGAGGAACTCGATAGTGTCTTTCGATCTCGATACTTGACATCCAACGTAAGTGGTAAGTTACACTTTTTACAACTCGAAATTGAGTAAACAGTTTTTATTCTTAATTTATCAATAGCTGACACTTTCACAATGAGCTGGTGCCGTCTATTTCGTAAATATAGTTATTGAGTTACGTGCGTTTTTTGTCCTTTTCGATCGTCTCTTTGCAATCAGCCCCCAAGTTACACTCTTCTTTCCCGGCCCAGGCTGAATATTCTTATTTTTCTGCCGATTTTAGACTGAAAATATTCTTGTATTATTCTTGAATTATAGCTTATGACATTTCCGTTTTAGAATTTATTGGGGTGTCAATTACAAGTGTTTGGTATCTAGATCTGTTTTCGCTAGGTTTTGTCATTTAAAAAGAAAGAATTTGTCATAAAACCTTTTAGCGGTTTAGTTAATGTCTTTTTTTTTTTGCTGAATACTGTACGTATGTATTACATGTACCGTTCATCGAACTGCCATTAGCGTTGAACATTTTGCTATAGCTAACGCAGGTTGTTTCGTTTTGTTGGCTAGTTGCGCCGTTCAGAGAAAGGAATAATTTTATACGGTTAAATTAAAAACAAAATTGGATTGTATTACAAAAGTGTATCTTTATCAAGTATGACAAAGCATTAAGTTTTGAGACAGGCAGGAATGTGGGTTTTTCTTGAGCTTCAAGCTGCCGTGCCTTTTTTTAATCATGTGCCAAGTTATTGCAAACAGTAAAACGATAAAACACTGCTCAGGCGGGGAGGTACTTCGACTGAATTAACAAACAGAACGGAAAGAGCGTCTTCCGTTTATTTGACCAGAACCACAAAGGGAACGAAAGTAAATAGCCCTAGCTAATCAATGTTTTTACGTAGCTTACTATCATAACTCTACACATCGAGGAGTAATTTCATCCGGTAAGCAGTGGTGTGATCCCAATAAATCAAAAATCAAGGTTTCAAATAAACCAGAATCATTTCGGCGTTGAACGCAAGCGCTTAAAGAATTTGTGGTGAGGTGGAAAAATTATAATCAAGTAGTTGAGACCTAAAGACTTTTTGAAACGTTATAGGTTTTATAGTGACAATGTGCCGGAATCTCTGTCCAGAAATCGTACTGTAGAAATATCTACCAAAATATTGTTTCGTAGAGATAAAAGGCGCAAATGATTCTAGCTATAAGAATACAAAAGCAATGGCGCAAGAAAATATTTAGGTTTTGACAAATTACCTGAGTTTTTGCTGGGCGACGCTAGAATGAAGAGAGTCGCTATCAAAATTTCTTTATATGCCATTGAACAGATTAATGTTTGCGCACATGATTGATATCCTCCCCTTAAAAGGCCGCTGTGATTAAGGCTGGCTAATCCAAACTGCTTCGAACTAAAGCACCACAACAAATGAAAGTTGATTGGAAAGCGAAAAGCAAATCCGCTTTTTTTAATTACAACATCCGTATTCAATTTTGAATAAGGACAATTTTTTCGCAGGGCTGGAGGAGGAGACGGTGGGAAGCGTGCAGAGAGAGAGGAATGGGAGTTTAGAAGGACAATATATTCAATACAATTTTTCCCCCGCGTTACTGACTTGTCCGTGTTGAATATATTTTACGAGTTCTGCAGGGACAATCTTCAGCCAATTGAAAACTGTTGTCACTAAATCTCTTGTTTCCCTGTGACTTGACTTCCATTTTATAGACCCTGGTAAGAGTATTTCTCTGTCCTTGTGTGGACCCATTTCTCTTAACTTCTTGGTTGAAAGATTAATTGAAATTCAACGACAGTTTTTCTCTCTTTGCATCCGTGACATTACTACATTAAATAGCCTATTTACACTGCAATGATCATTTTTGTGAACTAGAAAAGGGCTAAGACTTGTACTCTTCTCCAGTTGCTGCCCAACTGGAGACTTGTACTCTTCTCCAGTTGCTGCCCAACTGGAGACTTGTACTCTTCTCCAGTTGCTGCCCAACTGGAGACCTGTACTCTTCTCCAGTTGCTGCCCAACTGGAGACTTGTACTCTTCTCCAGTTGCTGCCCAACTGGAGACCTGTACTCTTCTCCAGTTGCTGCCCAACTGGAGACTTGTACTCTTCTCCAGTTGCTGCCCAACTGGAGACCTGTACTCTTCTCCAGTTGCTGCCCAACTGGAGACCTGTACTCTTCTCCAGTTGCTGCCCAACTGGAGACTTGTACCCTTCTCCAGCTGCGGCCCAACTGGGGACTTGTACTCTTCTCCAGTTGCTGCCTAGCTGGAGACTTGTACTCTTCACCAGTTGCTGCTCAACTGGAGACTTGTACTCTCCTCCAGTTGCTGCCCAACTGGAGACTTGTACTCTCCTCCAGTTGCTGCTCAACTGGAGACTTGTACTCTCCTCCAGTTGCTGCCCAACTGGAGACTTGTACTCTCCTCCAGTTGCTGCCCAACTGGAGATTTGTACTCTCCTCCAGTTGCTGCTCAACTGGAGACTTGTACTCTTCTCCAGTTGCTGCCCAACTGGAGACTTGTACTCTCCTCCAGTTGCTGCCCAACTGGAGACTTGTACCCTTCTCCAGCTGCTGCCCAACTGGGGACTTGTACTCTTCTCCAGTTGCTGCCCAACTGGAGACTTGTACTCTTCTCTAGTTGCTGCCCAACTGGAGACTTGTACCCTTCTCCAGCTGCTGCCCAACTGGAGACTTGTACTCTTCTCCAGTTGCTGCTCAACTGGAGACTTGTACTCTTCTCCAGTTGCTGCTCAACTGGAGACTTGTTCTCTCCTCCAGTTGCTGCCCGACTGGAGACTTGTACTCTTTTCCAGTTGCTGCCCAACTGGAGACTTGTGCATAACAACAGTCTCCTTACCTCTGTCTGGGTGATTAATATACACTTAAGTGAAAATCCGAAAGGCGCACAGATGAATAATGCTAATTGTTATATACCTAGACTTTCACTCAACAAAACGAGCACTGTGATTGGCTGATTCTTGGAGACGTGCCCCTGATCAAATTCAAATGTATCCCGACCTGGATACAATTCCGCAGTTGTCGCCCGCTCCGGATGTTTTGCTGCGATTGTTGTATAGGAAAAGGCTAAGTATATAACAAAGCACTTAATGCCTAATCCTTCCGGAAATTAGTTAGTTTTTTTTATCCCGAAAGCCCTGATCAGGACTCCGGAGCGGGCAGCAACTGGGGAATTGTATCCAGGTCGGGATACATTTGAGTTTGATCAGGGGCACGTGTCCAAGAATCAACCAATTACAATGCTCGTTTTGTTGAGTGAAAGTCTAGGTATATAACAATTAGCTTTATTCATCTGTGTGGCTCTCGGATTTTACTTAAGTGTATATTAATCACCCAGACAGAGGTAAGGAGACTGTTGTTATGCACAAGTCTCCAGTTGGGCAGCAACTGGAGAAGAATACAAGTCTCCAGTTGGGCAGCAACTGGAGACCTTGTTTGCTGAAGGACTGAACAAAAAAAAAAGTGACAGTCAAAGAGAATAAAGAAAAAGAGAGAGCCTGCATGAATGTTCTGTTTAATCAAGAATTGGTCATTGGAATATGTTCAATTTTACTTATTGATTTTGCCTTACAGACAGCTGGAGTGACCATTCACATATGAAGCTGTTAAAGCCGCTAATCCGGCCATATCACGTGCATGAGATATTAGACCACAAAACCAGGGATTGAACCCCCTTACTCTTTGCTAACATGGTGTGGGTTGAGAGATGCTTATTTATCAGTGATGGTAATTGAGAGATACTCCAAGAGCTCCTGACTCAGTGCTTGAAATAAGCGGTTGTCCCATATGGCCAGACGTACCAGCGACAAGTCTTAGTAAAATAATATATAGATTTAGCCAAGCCTACAAGCGGAGCTCCCGTTTCTAGCCCCAGAAAGCAATATAGCAATATGCCTCTGCGTAAAGTACACTGAAATTAATCGTCATTACTGTATACAGTTTACAGTGATGAAACAGATTAAACACCTCTGAGCTGACAGCAGGAAACAAACAAGCCTTGCAAACAAAAAACAGCAATGTTAATCAACAACTAAAACTGAAATTACATGCACAGTAATCTCCTTCACAACATTTTTCGTTTGACTGACAATCTTTACTCCTTCTCTCAACCTAAAGCGTAGTAAATTCGCTTACTCGATTGCAATTTCACAGTCAAACAAAGCTGCTCACGACTGCACATCCATTTCACACAAAAAGCATATAAATGTGATAGTTCAATATGTCACGATCTCTGTTAACACGGAATTGCCAACGTTTTCATGCCTTCTTCGTTTTTTAGTGAGTTTTACAAAACATGTGAGGCAGCGAGGCATATATTAAGAAGGAAAAAGTTTAATATTTTCCTTCTTAATATATGCCTCGCTGCCTCACTGAAGGCTAACCGTTGTAAATAAGTGTTTTGTCTCTCATCCTATTTCTGTCAGCTTACGGTGATTTTCATAGAAACTCTCTCTTCTTCTCCTCCTTCGGCTTCTCTCGAGGCTTTCTTCGCTTAAATTTTTCAAATTTTTTCACCTCTTCTCTCATGCTTTTTCGCTTTTCTTCGACTTTCCTGCTCTTTACCCCGTTGCTCCACGGTAATCTGATTTCCCGCCAAAAAAGCGCGAGTTGCCAAATGCAATGCTGCCACGCGGTTTCCCGCCAAGGAAAATTGCCGAACACTCCCGTCCCCAGAGGCTCTCCTGCGTCACCACCTCCACCCCGACAGTCTGTACGGGCGGACAGAAGGACGTACGTGACGCCGTAACCAGAATTTCTCGCATGGGTAGATTTCCCAAAAAAATTACCCATGGTGCTTCGCTGGCGAGTTCGCGCGCCTGAGCTCCTCTAAAAAGTCTGGTTTGTTGACGAAAAAACAACCGAGAACCCAGCCGAGAATAGAAAATTAAATAATCATAAGCAGCACCCGATTTTCTTTTCGTTTTTGTATTGTCAATGGGTGATAACAATGTGGAGTTAATTATCATAAACTTGCGATGAGCATTTTTCGGCGTTTTAGATATTTGTAGCTTTTGCAGAGAGTAAAATTCAAGACGTTAGGAAGCATAAGCACGCGCGTTTTTGACTGAGACGCGGACGGCAACCGGAAGAGAACATTTCGTGTGCCAGGACAGTGGTGTCTCCCAGATTTTTATGACAATCATCTTTAATGGAGAAAAGGTACTTAGCAATGTAAATGTGTGAAGATAAGGTTGCCGTCCGCGTCTCAAAAACGCTCGTTCTTAAGCGGGCGTGGAGCACCACAGCCCTTTAGTGGAACCCGCACGGGAAACGTAAGAGAGGGAGACTTACTTGGACGCACACAAGAACCGTGAAGTAAAGTCACTGCTCAAATAGAGTCAAATGGTAAGCATAAGTGGAAGACTAATACTGCATCAGGAGCGATTTGGTTCTGATGGTCCCCGGGTCACCAACGAAAAAAAGATATTTCGTAATTTTTTACCCGGGTAAACTTTCACCACCATTTCCACTGCAGTTTGTGAGAATGCTACGTTTCGGCAATTCAATCCTGGCAGTGTAGAGGGATAACTGCCACCTGAACCTACTTTCATTGCTTAGCTCTTACTAGTCTCCTATAGCTCTGCGGTCGAGCCTCTGAACTAGAAACTTGAATTACGAACTAGTTACTCGTTTATATCTCTGCTTCCAGACAGTAAATTGTTTTCACCTTGTACATGTTAGCTTAAATTAATTTTAAATGTATTCCTTAAAATTTAAAAGAATTCTGTACATGGAGAAAAAAATAAAGCTATATTTCGAAAAAAGCGCATTTTCTGTAAAACTTGCTTACAGATTTTCTTGAATTGTACACTTTTAGAGATTATTTCTAACATTATTATCTTGCACGAGTATGGGAAGATTTCACCGTCCCGTTTTGTTCTGAACAGAAGACAACATATGTTGATTCTAAGGATCAAAGAAACGCCTTATATCATTGCCATGGTAACGGTAGTTGTGAAAAAAAATGTGATATGAGAAATCTGTGATGGGTACTTAATACCCTGGCCAAATTTCGCCTTCATATTATATTACCCCAACTATATCTAAGAACATGCAGAATATGTTTATTTGTGTGAAAAAATGAGAAACTATTTCGAGCCTCCTCGAAAATTTCAAATTTAGAGAAGTGAGGGAATCTTGATTTTCAATTCAAATCATCCTACTGTTACCAGTAAACGCAGAGGGAAACCCTCTGACATAATGTCTCCTGAATGGTCTTGTAAACACTGACAAATTAAAGGCCCACAACTACAATTGAGACCAAAAATCGACGGAAACAAATCAGTAGAACAACTTCGCAGCTGTTTGTACGACAAGGACTTTTGAGCTGCGACGGGAGACTGGTAACCAACAATACAGCCAGTTTCAGATCTCCAGATGTATCACTCTGTGTAACGGATTGGAAAATTCGGCATCTTTGCAGAACAGGAGAGGAGAGAAATTGTCAGCAGGTATGAAAGTATTGATAAGCCGACGATTCGCCTTTCGAGAGTTATTCAAGGTGAACGAGTGGGGCTTATTGGATCGCACTCACTCTCAATTTTTATTGCTTTAGAATTGTACTTCGTCTTTAATTTTGCTTGTTCCAGCCCATGTAAAACGAAATCATTAGGATGATTTTCAAACTGACCGCACTACACTTAGTTTGCTAGTGACCCTGAGTCTACTGAAATTGTTTAGGTACACATAAATTGCCCTTAATTTCTCTTGGGGGGTTAGAGCACGGATATTGTGAGTACCTAAAAAAACTAGCAACATTTATTAGCCATTTTGTTTGTAGAGAAAAAGGGGGGGGGGGGGGGAATTGCCTTATAAGTGAGAAATCCTAAACTATTCACCCCTAAACGTTACAAACTGCATCCTTGTCTTTCTGCGGCATACTGATCAAAAGTCCAACTCGCAGGAGTGGTGTTTATTGATGCTAAGATTGGCTGTATAGAATAAACCCTCTGCCAACAAGATTATCCTCTATTTGGAACTTTTTATACATTCGAATCCGAAATACGTTACAAAACAAAGTTTGCATCAAAAGTGCAATTGAGATCTCTGTATGTATCTGTGGAACCGTAACCTAAATAAAATGAGCATTCCGTATCCTGCCCCTGAGTAATGGTCTTAGAGTGACAATCGTGTAATAGCGCCCCTTTGATTGTTCATGTGTACGTGGTGCACGAAATCAGAGCGGTAGCACACTTTACACGACAGACAATCATATTGCTGATTGGTGAATATCCCTTTCATCCATCACGGTACTAAATTACATGGCTCATGATTGTAAGGTCGGCGCACTCTAGGAACAAGTTCCGGCAAAAATATATTGGGCGACGACCCTATCTTTTCATGCCCAATACTTGGCTCTTAACCTGAAACAATTTTGGTTTCCTAGTACTTAGCCCCTGTCATTAGATCTTGGTTTATTTACAGAAGGGACAGGTTCAAGATGTGCCGAGTTTTAGGGACGAAAATTGAATACAAAGTAAAACAATTCAGCAGTTATCTGTAAACATTTATTACCCATCTAAAAGCATACAAGATCGAAAAGCCCCTTATCAAGGAACTTGATATACATCCCGGTAGTATGTGCACTTCTACGCAGTATATACAAAAATGATTACAAGTAACTGACTTGGAAACTTGGTAATTTGTTTAATGCAGCTTCGGCCTTTTCACGGTAAATAACCGCGTCGTAAACGCGCGTCAGATGATTGGGATATCTTTATTCTGGGTCTCAGTGCAAATGACTTGTTTTCATCCCGACATTTATAATTCTCCACACATCTCCCATCAGGGACATCACACATTCTTGTAATGTTTACAGAGACATAGAATAGAGGTTTCACAACAACGGTATCAAGGATTAGTTATTCTCGCCAAGGTAATCAAAATACTTGTTTCGTACAGATAAATCAATTTATTGATTAGCTTTAGCCTTCTTTCTGCTTAGGAAGCTACGTTCCATGTCAATAGAAGGAGGTTTCTCAATTTTCAAGAAAAACTGCCGTCTACAAAGTAACCCTTAAACTTCTGAATAGAAGACCACATATAGTCCTACTTCGTGACTAGATGCACCGCAAATGAAATCTTATAATATCACATCAAGACCGAGTCAAACAAACTAGCGATCAAAGTATAATTTTACCTTCTCTGAATGTTCTGTTCAGCAACGAGCAGGAGAGGTCTTTGCTCTTGGTCTGTATACCACGGATAGCAACAGAACTTCCAGCAAAAAAATCTAAAATGCTCGATTAGAAAAAGCGCACACCTTGCCAGCTGAGAGAGAACGGCAAATGCGACCAACATGGACACTAACGCTGGGACAAATGCCAAGGCACACACCTCAAACCACTCTAGAGCTTTCAGACTGGATTTGCTCGGTCCGTCAACTGTGATACCAAATGACAACAGGGCTGCTTTTGCCAGGTTGAGGATAACAATTAAAGATATGGCTATAAGCGACAAAGTTTCAGCTTTATTTGCCATGGGATATCGATAGGGATTCTTCCAAACATGATGGATTGTTATCAACAAGCATGCTGCCGCCTGGAAAACCATGCGTAACATAAGATTTGTGATGAACGCTTCACAAGCGAGGAGAATGAACCTTCGACCGATCAACACGCTCTCCCAGTAAAGTGTTCCGTTGTCATTATCATTTGGTTGACGAAAAGGACCATGGAGTATGTCCAAAACTTCTCTGTTGACTACATGCTGCTCAGCAGAATCCTGGCGTCTCCTTTGCAGCATTTCTTTGATCAGCCAATACAAAAGAAATGGCAGTGGAGTTATACAAGCAGCGAGGAACTCACCTGCTGTAATAGAAGATCTGTATAGCATGGAAGATCCACAGTAGAGGACGACGATTAAAGGAACCAGGAAAAATGCAATGTAAGCAAGGAGAAGATACTGCCACCATTGCATGCATGGGATATTTGCATCGATAAAAAGCCTTCTTCCAGATCCGATAGAGACACAGTGCACTAGCCTGAAAGACGTCTCTGCAAGCCTCTCGTACCCAAGTAACAACACTTCCATGACAACGGCCATATAACAGATGAGGGACGGCTTTCCCCTGCCCATTAAGACGTTGAAAACAGAATGCACAATATAAATGACCAAAACGTCAGTCATAGTAAAAAATACTGTAGACGAAAGGAGAGCCTGTTTTGTTGTTGCGGTGAGTCCTGCAAATGGACAGCCAAGGTCTTGATTGATCGACTGGACATTAAAATTATAAGCAGAAATTACAAAGTGGATAAAAGGAATCTTTCCAATAATTTCTTCTATAGGGACCACCATCACGGTCTCGGCTGCTTGATAAAAATAAAACGTTATTTTTAAATAGCCAGTATCGGAATGTTCAGCATCAACAATGCCGTCTACTTCTTCTCCCGAGGGACTTTCTCCTCTTTTCCTAAACCACAACATTTGGTTTGTCAGGATGTGCAGTATCGGAGGCTTTTGCAAAAGATAAAGAGCAAGTATTATCGTCAAAAAGATGGTCACAATCCACACAGAATAGTCGTTGCATTTTGTCATCTTGCGACAGTTACTTGAGAAAAGAGTCTCAGTAAACCCTTTTGCACATTGTCCACAGAGAGTACCGTTCCTATCTCCTTGGCAACTGTTATAACCTGTTGAAACAGTTGAAGGACAGTAATGTTCCGGACAGGCGATAAATTGTAGCTCCTGGGGACGGTTAGATGTTGAATAACCCCAGAAATTTGGTTTCGCAGCAATGTTACTTTCAATGCAGATGGCTCCGAAGGGACATGTATGGCACTCAGGAGTGGAGGTCACGGCTAAGCCTTTTGAAACCCCTGTTTGAAGGCTGTAATAACCAGGATAGCAGGGTTTACAAGAATACTTCAAAACTGTAGTGTTCAATATGCAAATGCTGTTGTTTTTCTCTGTGTATACAAAGTGCGTACTATTTTCTAATAAAAGCCCCTGTCCTTCGCTACACTGTATCTTCGATCTTTCATCCATATCAAAAAATCCCCCGCTAGAGATATCAACAACTGGAACAGTGCTCCTGCTAAATTTCAGTGATATCATTGATGTGTTTTCAAGTCTTAAAGGACCTCCGCTTCCAGAATAAAGGAAGCTACCTGCATTATACGAGGGGCCGGTTGAAACTGTCATACTTTTCTTTGTCCTCAAAAACGAGCAATCTACGAAATCTACGCGGCCTGTTCCAAATGCAGAATAGACGTGTCCAGTATGATGAATGCCAAAGTTGTCGCGAAAATTACATCGTCTAAAGGTGGTTTTACCATTGCTGATATAGACAGCTCCAACTTTAATTCCTAAGTTTTCCACAAAAGTCGTATCCTCAAACAGAATATGGCTGTTGTAGTGCCATGAGGGGTGTGTACCTCGAGTGTTCACACACCCAAAATTACGCGCTTTGTCTGGATTTAATAAAACAGAGATGGCGCCAGCAGCTGTCTCGTAGAAGTAACCCGTTTTCTTATTTGTCCATGTTCGTCGGTAAGCGACGACACAATTACGAAAGAGCGAGCGTCTTATTATCACATGTTTCAGCCCTTCAAATAAAAGAGCAAAGTAGCTGGGTGGTCTGTGGTGGAATTCACTATTGTCAATTTCGATGACCGCCTTTGAGAAATTGACATAATCGAGTGGTGGGATCATTAAGCGAATAGCATAACTATCGCTAGTTTCGTCCCAAGTCACTGTTCCGTTGCTCGTGGTAAACCTGGTGTTTCTGATAGCTACATGGACTGATGTTGGACCTAATAAAGTTACCATCATGTCTTTGATATTATTGACAAAAGAACAATTATCAACGGAAATATCAATTGGAAAAGAGCCGTTTTTCGGAGGTGATGACACTATTTGCAATCCATATTTAAAAGAGATGACTGTAACGTTGAAAAGATTAATGCGATATTTGGGACTTATGTACAGACCTACCCCTTTATTTACTTTACACTCCAGGAAACTGTCCGAAACCTTTACCATCCCTGCGTTTCCATTTACGGCCTCTATTACGACAATCCTCCCTTTCGTTGCCTTCAACGCATCTTCCTTGAAAATGCATTTTGAAATTGTTACATTACTTTCGCCTCCGGTAGTAATTACACGAAAAGCTCCAGCGCCTCTTGTTTGGGTTTTCTTCGTAAACCTGGACTCCTCTAGTGTCACAATTCCACCATCTAGTAAAACATCTACATCAATGCATTTTGTTTTGTAACGATATCCTCTCCACTGTTTAATAGTTACATTCCTGACGCCAAAATATAACCTGTGCGGACCCCACTGTCTACGCGGTGAGTCTCCAGGCGTTATTCCAATTGATATTGCGCATCCAATCCGGGCTGCACATTCGCTGAATGTAACATTGGCGAGGTCGATTGTTAGAAATCCATGTTTGCTATTGGCATAAAGCGATCCGCCGGCGCCAGCTTTATTGTTCTTGAAATAAGAGTTTACAATCCTTAAAGATCCATTGATTTTTGCAGTGATAGATAAGCAAGAGCCGGATTTTTTTTTCGAAACAGATTGGTTGTAAAACAACGAACCTTTAATGATTATAGCCGCCCTTTCGGACTGAACCACAATGCACTGCACGTCTGGGTTGTCATGGCAAGTTATGGAGATGAACTTTGCTTTTGTTTCTCTAGAACGTGAGAAATATAAACTTTGCACACTTTGTTTTCCTTTCCCTTCGAATTTTCCATTCTGATATAACCTGACATCTTTGTATGTCTCGTCTGTAACCGCTGTCGAAACGTTAACACTTATGAAGGGACCTTTATTGCCAGAACTGATAACCTTAGTGCAAGAAATGTACAAGTATATTGGACACAATTCACCGTCTGCAACTGATGTGATCTTCATGACTCCTCCTTCAGATCGGCGTTGGCCATATAGGCCATTTTTTTCAAGCATTGCATTTTTGATGTTAAGACTAACAGAAACTCTTTTCCTTTCAGTTTTATTGAGAAGAAGAACGTTGATGCATTGAGAGTTATTGTAAAAAGTTGAATTGCTCTGAATGTCAAGCTGGAAAGACGTAATGTTGTGTAGTGCAATAGCCAAGGCACTTAAAGCATCATGGAAAGAACAGTTGTGGATTAGGACGTGTTGACAGTCGTCACAACTGATTGGCGTTTGTTGAAAATCGATTCCTGACAGCTCTAACCTGAATGTCTCCTGCTCATCATTTGTCTTTTGAAAATGAAATCCTTCAGGGCATAAAACGTGTGGAGTGGAGTATAAACCCTCAATAGTCAAACTTTTGTTGATATAAATACCTCGATGATCAATGGGAATATTGCGATCGGCTTTACAGCCATATGGGCATTCCTTGGTCCCACGTCCATCCAGATAAATGTACCCGCCATAGCCCACGTGATAAACGGCAAGGGCAATGGACTTACAAGGGAGACTTCGACTGCCACAAGTTTTGCAGTCATTTCCATGAAGAGACACAAATACTTCCGTGACTTTGGAACCTGAAATTGTTAATGAGAGCAAAAAGGTGTATTGTTATGTGAAGAGGAAGGACCATTGTAAAAAACATTATACAATTTTCTCAAAGCAGGTTTACCGTTTCAGAGTAGGAAAGTCACTTAAATGTTGTTCAACGCCTTTTTTAGAACAAAAGTGCTAAAAGAGCTACTATGACGAAATTCGCTTCTCTCTTATCTAATCTATTTTGAATTGTTTACGAGCAGTCTGCACGAGAAGAAAAGTGCTGTTTACTTTTTGAAAATATCTCTTTTCGTTATGGAGATATTGAAATTTTTAAAGTATGCAAATTAGCTAAGTGACGACGTCATACACTCAACAACTTTTTATTCAAATATATGAAGAAAGAGACACCTAATTCCTATCAGAAATGTTTGATTCGTTGTAGAAAGATTCTGTTAGATTTGATACGCAATATGAGATTTACAATTATGTTACCATGGCAACATACTGTGTCCCAGACCTCGGCCAGATTCTGCTCAACGGTCTGCTCAACGATCAAAAGGGACCTTAAGCACGCGCGTTTTTGAGACGCGGACGGACAGACAGACAGACAGCCTTTATTTTAGCACGATGATAATAAAAGCTATGCAGCTTATGGGGTCGTGCATAATACCAAACCTAAGAACAAAATGTGTGCATAATAAAGTAACAGAATCAAACTATCTAGACTTAAATTACGTCTAAAATTTGTGGTTGTTGTAGAGGTCTCTTTGAAAGTCAACTCTTTAAAAATGTCCATTGAACGGATTTTCCTCTTCAGGTTTTTATAACTCGTATTAGAAAAGTTCTTGTCGTTAGAAATTAAAATACTCCATAGTACGGGGCCTCTACGAGCGATAGAGTTTTTGCCATAGGTAAAGTTGAAACGAGGCACCGTTAAAGAATCTGAAGCTCGTGTAGGGCGTTTCGTCACAATATTATCTGATAGCACTTTAGGGAGCTTATCATGAAATGCTTTGTGCATGAGCTTTAACAGAACTAGCTTATAATAATAGCTCAACGGATGCCAATCAGCTTGTATTAACACGTCCGACGATCTCGTATCCTTTGATAAATTAAAAATTATCCTTGCCGTTTTACAGTGCAATCGTTCCAATGAATAAAAAAGGTCGGCATTAAAGTACGACCCCCACAGAACGAGGCCGTAAGTTACTGCTGGCAATATGACTTTGAAATAAAAGTTAATAAGACCATCCTTTGGTACTGAACCTCGACCTCCTAATAAGGTCTAGCTTCTTTGCGAAAGTCCTCTTGAGATCCGAAATATGCGGCACCCAAGAAAGTTTATCGTCAACTGTTATACCCAGTAAGCGAGATTTGTTAACCCACCCTATGGCATCAGTGCCGATGTGAATTGGAGCAACTGGCTCCATTGCGCGGGTTTTACAAATTAGCATGGCTTCGCTTTTTTGCGGATGCGGGGTAAGGCGATTTAAAATACACCAATCGTAAAGTTCGTCTAAAGCTTTGTCCAACTGAGCAACCGCTTCGTCTGCCGTTTTTTTAATGCAATAAATCGTAACGTCGTCAGCGATTAAGTAAACGGAGCCTGATTTTACACTTGACGGTAAATCGTTAACAAACAAAGAGAACAGCGTAGGGCCGAGCACAGATCCCAGTGGTATACCGACGGATACAGGCATAGTGTCAGAGTTATATCCATTTACAGCTGTGTACTGCATTCTCCCATTTAAATAACTGGCAATCCAACCCAGTTGTCTTCTCTTCCGGAAGTGACTTATTTTCCCTTTCAATTTGTCTTCACTCAACCACATTTATAGTGCTAAGTATATTTATTCCATTAGAGATGATTAGTATAAAAATCTAGGAGACACCATTGTCCTGGCACGCGAAATGTTCTCTTCAGGTTGCCTTCCTCATCTCAAAAATTAAATGCGCGTGCTTAAGCTCCCTAAAGACAAATTAACGACCAAATGACCTAGCAACAACGTCACCAATGAGGGTTTTTGGCGTCTTGTTAGATCTTCATCGGGAAAATTACTTTGAAATTACGTTAAGCTTGAGAAAAATTTTAACAAACTCTGAATTCATAGTTCTTTTACTAGTTTTCTTTTTTTTTTTTGGTCATCAAACGACTTGGCAATAACACTGATGTATTATTTTAGTTTTACCTCCGTGTACAGTTTTTCATTACCACGAAAACCCCGATTTCTATATTCCGAGTTTGATTTCGAGCGTGCTGTAAAAGAGAAGGAAATTGAAAGACTACATATTTGTTCTAAACCATTCCCAAACAGGCAGAAATTCAACTTCTCCTTGCGAAAAAGAAGAGGCAAAAATCCTTTCATTTGATACTTACTTTGAAAAAGTCATTTGCAACGTTACAGAACGCACAAGATGATAGCATGTTAACACAACTTTTAATTAAAATGATTTCGAATTAATAACGATGCTATTGAAAAAATGTTTAAATTTTCCTCAATTTTAATTTTGTCAGAACGTTCTGCCGGTCCGTTTAGCACTACTGAGAAATTGCTCGAGGAATCAAATAAGGAACTCGATCATTGTCTTAGAAGAATTATCGTATGACGTGTAAAAAATAGCTTAGCATTTCCTTAGTCTCGTTCGATCTCGATACTTGACATCCGTCATCAGTGGTAAGTTATACAGTTTCCGCAACTCGAAATTAAGTAAACAGTTCTTTCTCCTAATTTATCAATAGCTGACACTTCCAAACTGAGCTGGTGCAGTCTATTTCGTTACAATTATTGACTTCTATGCATATTACTTCGGCGGTCAAGTAGCTGGAATCTTTGTCCAAGACTCACACCGTAGAAAGAATATCTACCAAAGTGTGAGACAGACTATTTTCCGAGTTAGGATTTCGAGTTGAATTTTCAAGTTGGATTTCGAGTTGGGTTTCGAGTTGGAAGTTAAAGGGTTTTGACAGGCCTACTCCTACGTTCGCGACAGAACGTATACAGAACAGTGACCCCAGGTCCATGGACCACCCCTGTGGATCACCCCTCAATTTGTTTCAAGTTACAAACAAAAAATTCTTCGAATGAGAGACTTATATGGACAAATGAAACAGGAGCCTATGACTAGGAGCGAACAACAAGTTAGTTTCTTGTGATTGGTCATCGAGCTCCTGTGAGAATTTCATTCGCGGGAAATTCAATCCAAAAGTAAATCGCGGTCTGTAAAAACGCCGTGACAGGAATATAGAGCTGTTGTCCATTATGGGCTGCTTATTTAATCAACTATCTCTTATAGATACTTATACCTCCTCTTTGATGGCTCCAAAGAGATTTGTCTATAACCTGCACTTCAAATAACACATTTATTCCATTGATCGAGTCCTTCACCGGAACAAATAATTTTTAATAAGCCCAACGAATTATCCTGCCCCAAACTGAGTGGCTTCATAGCTCAGTTGGTAGAGCGGATTGCACCAGCATCGCAGCGGTCATAGGTTTGAATTCAGTAGGAGCAGGAGCCCAATATGACCTGCGTTGAAGCCAACATTAGTGGCACTGGAGGATACGGACTAAACTATCTTAATTTCATCATTGTATGTAGATGCTATTTGTGAATGAGGCATATCTTCTAGTCTCTGTTTAAATTACGGATTTCGCAAACGCAAAAAGCTATCCTATAGCTCTGAAAACTACCATCGGAAATCGAGAATTTTGAGAAGCTAGACGTTGATTCAGAGATTCGATTGAAATCTTACGGCAATCAGTCACCTACGACCTGTTTTGACTGCAAAATGGTCTAACATGCAATTGCACAGTTTAATTGTTACCTTTTTTGTGGTCTTCGGAAACTTAGTGTGACGTTTACTGTGGTAAGAAAAAAGTACTTGACTTGACTTTTTAAAGCAGGAGTCGATTATTGAACTCACTGCCCTTCCATATCGTGACCTTCCTCCAAACGGAAAATTTGGAGATGCCCCTAGCTCATCCTGCTGGCCTTGTAAATTGGTGTCATCGGTACTGATATCAACATCTTCGTCAATGCCGGCTTTCACTGGCTTCTTCCTCTTCACCCTTGTTCAGATCTCCACCTTGCCTGAAGTTCATATGCACTTTATCACCAACGTCGAGGTGGCGTTGATGAAGAAATGTTGGCAATGTCCCGTGCTTAGCCAATGTTGTCTCTTGCCGCGCTGTCCTTTGTCTTGCTGCTGCACTATATGATTAGGCCAAATTGCGCAAGATTTAACAGTCATGTGAAGAAAGGTTGGCCGCAGGTTAAGGTGTCACCAACGGTACATTTTCAAGAGACACATTGGTGTTGGGCTTAGGGTACCACAGTGTGCAGCGCGTTTCAGGCTCTCCTTCACAGTTGCACCAAACGATTCGACATATTCACTTTAGATGCCGCGTATTTTCGGTGCAATTAAGTCTTCCTATGAGAATTATCAGATATTTGACGGCCAGATAGGGTCAATTACAACAACCTCGTTCTCAGGAAATCGTTGTAAATAGAGACCCTGGGAACGACTGATCAACAAGGATTTTTCATGATCGATTAGGCTTTCAGTCCTTTCATTGTAATGTAAATCATTATATTGATTCCATTGACTTACCAAACACAGTTCTTTAGCTTCTGCAGTCTTCTCTCTTACTTTTTCACTTTGCACCTGAACTTGTTTTTCTCTCTGAAATTCTCCCATTTTTTCCCCTCTTCATAATTAAAGGCGACACAGTCCACAATTGCTTCTTGACTTTCTTCCTTTGAAGACACGTTGGCAGCCATATCTCGCAACCTGACCTTTAGTGACAAGCAAGGTCAAAGTCCCAGATCAAAGGTACACGACCAGAGAGGTTGAGGTTTGTCACGCCTTCCTCTCAATCGTGACGTCTGCGTTTGGCTCCCGCGGCACGCGCTCGTGGTTGAGGAAACCAGAAACCAGAGACCAAACAGGCAAAACCGAAAACTCGGTTGGATACCATATCCGAAAAACCGCTTGTATTTTGGCCGAAAACTGATACCAAATGCTAAAATAAGGAAAAATACGAAACCGTAACAGACACAAAAACCGAAAAACCGCCCTAAACAATGGCCGAAACCGAAAATCCCAACGCTCCCTCCTGTTGGCGTAAAGTATCTGCCACTTCACATGGCTTTGTTCAGGAAAGACCATTGTTGTGATCCTCCATATTGATCTCATTAGTTGCTGGTATTGGTTCTCTGTACTTTAGTTGCTAGTGCAACTCGTACATGTGTGACAATGTTGGACATTCAGTGGCTTGGTACAAATTGCTTAACTGGGTATTTCTTGGCCAACGAATTAGAATCCAACTTAAAAATCCACTCTGCGGTTAGCTTTCATTTGTTAGTTAGGAAGACACTATAATAAGACAGTTTTATTTCTTTATCCAGCATATATACTCGGTCTTAGTCGAGTCAAAAAGAAACCAGCAGAATGAAAAAATAAGAAACTGAATTTTTATGAAAAAGTAAAAATAAAAAAAGAACCACCCACAGAACCGCGTTTCCAGTTGGTTACCCATCAAAGCAGGAAACCTGGCCGACAGGGCTTAACTTTGTCGATAGGACGGGAGCCAGTGCTTTCTTGCGGTATTATTCGCGAACGATACAAAGGGAAGAGTCGTGAAACTAGAGAAATGAGATTCCTGGTTTAAACGGATCTTTCGAACAATTTGGCACTTTTTTTGCGAAACCTTTTTGTCCCGTCTGTTCTTGTTGTTCGAAATCCAACTCGAAAATCCAACTAAAAAATCCAGCTCCAAAAACAAACTCGAAAATCCAACTCGAGATCCAACTCGAAATCCTAACTCGGTAAACGGGCAACCTCTACCAAAGTATTATTTCATAAAGATGACAGGCAAAAGTGATTCTAGCGATAGAAATTAACAAATTACCTGAGTTTTTGCTTGACCACGCTAACATGAAGAAAGTCGTTATCAAAATTTGTTTATACGCCATTGCCGGTGACTAATGTTTGGCCCACATGATTAATACTGATCTCATATTTGTAAAAGATTTCTGTGATTATGACTGGCCAATACAAAATGCTTCGAACCAAATCAACACGAAAAATAAAAGTTGAATGGAAAGCGAAACGCGATTCTGTTTGTTTTATTAAGTGCCGGAAGGGGGGCGGGGGGGATGTTGAAGTATCGAGTTGAGCGGCGCATTATTTGATACTAACTTTGAAAAAGTCATTTACATTGTTAAGCCTTGTTTTTACTGGCGTACGCTAGTGAAAACGAACGTCGACATAAGAATTAAATAACAACCACGGCATCCGCCATTTTGTTCAAATGCTCAGACGCGGAAAATCTGGAACGAGTGCTTTAATTGGTCAGACGTAGCAAATTTCCTTGTGCTTATGCTGCGTTTCGTTTTCGACGCCAGCGAGCGCAAGCATAAGCGCATGCACAAGAAAAAGGAAAAAAATTATCCTTATGCTTGTGCTGGCGTTTGTGCTTATTCTTGCGTCAACCCCGTTTTCACGATGAAGTAAGCGCTCTTATGCTTGCGCTTGTGCTTGCGTTGCTTGTGAAAACCGGGCTTAATGGAGGGCACAAGATGATAGCATGCAACACAACTTTTAATTAAAATGATTTCGAATTTATTACGATACTATGGAAGAAATTCTAAATTGTCCACAATTTAAATTTTGTCGGAAAGCTCTGGGTACATTTAGCACCACTGAGAAATTGCTCGAGGAATCAAATAAGGAACTCGATAGTGTCTTTCGATCTCGCTACTTGACATCCGTCATAAGTGGTAAGTTGCACTTTCTACAACTCGAAATTAAGTAAATAGTTTTTATTCTTAATTTATCAATAGATGACCCTTTCACAATGAGCTGGTGCCATCTATTTCGTAAAAATAGTTATTGCGTTATATGTAATTTTTTGTCCTTTTCGATCGTCTCTTTGCAATCAGCCCCCGGGTTACACTCTTCTTTCCCGGCCCAGGCTGAATATTCTTATTTTTCTGCCGATTTTTCTTGTATTATTCTTAAATTATAGCTTATGACATTTCTGTTTTAGAATTTATTGGGGTATCAATTACAAGTGTTTGGTATCTAGATCTGTTTTCGCTAGGTTTTGTTACTTAAAAAGAAAGAATTTGTCATAAAACTTTTTAGCGGTTTAGTTAATGTCTTTTGTGCTGAATACTGTACGTATGTATTACATGTACCGTTCATCGAACTGTCATTAGCGTTGAACATTTTGTTATAGCTAGCGCAGGTTGTTTCGTTTTGTTGGCTAGTTTCGCCGTTCAGAGAAAGGAATAATTTTATACGGTTAATTTAAAAACAAAATTGTATTGTATTTACAGATGTTTCAACACACAAAGTTATATCTATCCTTTTCGAAATCTCAGCCTCGGCTTTATTCTTAAAATATTCTTGAAATTTCGCAAATTTCAGCCTTCATATTCTTATAAAATATATTCTTATAAAAAGAAACTGTATCTTTATCAAGTATGACAAAGCATTAAGTTCTGAGACAGGCAGGAATGTGGGGTTTTCTTGAGCTTCAAGCTGCCGTGCCTTTTTTTAATCATGTGCCCAACTGGAGACTTGTACTCTCCTCCAGTTGCTGCCCAACTGGAGACTTGTACTCTCCTCCAGTTGCTGCCCAACTGGAGACTTGTACTCTCCTCCAGTTGCTGCCCAACTGGAGACTTGTACTCTCCTCCAGTTGCTGCCCAACTGGAGACTTGTACTCTCCTCCAGTTGAGAGTTTTTTGGTTCTCGTAACTGCATATATAGTATATAGTATATAAGATGAAATGAAAACTACAAATATTTGGGGAAATGTTATGTAATGTTTAAAAACACGAGTTGTGTAAAGCCTGGTTTTCACTAGCGACGTAAGCACTTGCCCTAGCATAAATAGCTAAATGAAAACGAAACATAAGCGCAGGCATAAGGAAAATTCCGATAATCCCGTTTACATGGTGAAATAGCCATTATTATGCTTGCGTTTGTTCTTGCGTCGCTTTTGAAAACCAGGTTTAGGGACTAAGGCTAATTGACTCCATTCAAAAAACACACTGCATATTATAAAATATTACTGCCACATTTACAGAAAACAAACGAATAATTTTGAAATGTAATGCTATTTTCAGGAAAGAGCCATTGAAATTATTAACTCTAGTTTGGTAATCCCGTATTTTAGTTTACAGTGCTTCCCGTATTGGATTAAGACTGAGAGTATTATTGCGACTGGAAAGGGCCCTGAGGATTTAAAATGAGACTGAGTAGTGATGAGGAACGGGGGTACCAAGGCATTTCTGACAGAGAGACAAACTGTAAGGAAGCTGCAGATGTCCTGCGAAGGAAAAAGCTTATCTAGAAAATTGCTCCAAATAATATTACTACAGACCGAGACCTGGATAGGCCATCCATCCAAAAAAATTGAGATGGAATAAAAAGGACTTATAATCATCCAAAACGACTTTTTAAGAATAAACTTTTAAAATCACTTAAGACGACTTGCAAATCGACTTTGCTCCGCTCCACAGAACTCTTATTAGTCAACTAAAAGAATCATGGAGAAAATCTTTGGATTCCGGCCTCAAGGTAAAGGTAAAGGTAAACCTTATTTAACGTCGGAAGGTCCTTTACTATCTAGAGAGTATTCTCCCAGGAAGCCGACACAACTATAAGGTCGACGTTGTTTTAATCTGTAGACTCTGTTTCCTACTCAATTTTTGAACGAAAAGTCAGTCATCAAGGTCTACTTTTAGCGTGGCTCAAAAAGCTCCCTAACTGACATAAGGCTGTTTAAATCTTTAGGCCCCGCCTACAAGCAGGGTAACCCTATCTGCCTTATGACCACGCCGCTTGTAAAAAAAAAAGAAAAAGAAACGTGCGAGTGCTTGTGTAATCCTAGTACCAGGGTTATCCTCCCCCTTGTAAACAGGCCCTTAAAATGGTGCAGTGCAGTCGAAATCCTTCAGTGAATTGAAAAGAATTCTTGCCTTAAAATGAGGCTTGGTAGGCTAATTTTCACATTAGCCAAAGTGACAGGTGCCATTTATGAATAAGGTTTATAGCGCCTTTTACAAGTGGCGCACTGAGAATCATCTTGCACCACACCCACGGAAATGCGAAATCATGCTTCCTTCTAGTGGCTAGGTGGCAGAACTATTGACTGGGTTAATAAAAGAGTCATAACAGAGCAAAGTTCTTGGGGTAACAATTTACTCAAAGTTCCATTGGAGGCAACGTATTTGCGACGTCAAGAAAACCGTCGTCAAGAAACTGAATCTTCTCAAAACATCTAGATTTTGCCGAACGGACTTCTGACAGCCTTATATTTCAAATTAATCCTACCATCTTTTTCCCACTCACTTGTGGTCTCGGGAGGCTGTAACCCTCAGGCTTCGTCTCAATCACTTGAACGTTTTAAAATAATGCAGAACGGCAAAATCAATCTACAGCCTACCAAAAGACATGCCTCCGTTGCATTTATTTAAGGAGCAAAAACAATAGTGAACTCAACATTCCGGTCGGGCGTGACGGTCTTGTCGTTTTACTCTCTCTAGTATTATCGTTCTCGTTAGCTAACTGCTTTCGCTCTCAATCGCCTGGCGTTACGACTTTTTTTCTTTTAAGCTTTACATCTCCTCCGGTGAGTTTTGCATCCCTTGGCTGGCGTTATTTTAAGCCTCCGCATGGACCTAAATGGAGTCACCGTGGTCGAGATAATACAGCTTCTATCACAACATCACTATTATCTACCCGTAAATATGACGATTGCAGTGGTTTCATTATCGGTCTACTGCTGTTATGTGGAGACATCTCTACACATCCTGGTCCATTTCAAGGCCGTTATCTGGATCGAAAACGTTCAACCTTGAATTTCCTAGTTTCTAACGCTCGGAGTTTCAAAAGCTAGCACAAAACAATGGATTGTTTTGAGTGCAATCTCTCAAGATTCCAGGAACTAGCTTATGCTGAAGAATCTGATATAATATTTGTAAGCGAGACTTGGCTTTCGAGCGATGTGCTTAATTTAGAAATCCTTCCTGAAGACTACTTTATTGTACGGAATGACAGAGATACACACGGTGGCGGCGTGTTATTAGCTATTAAGTCAAGTTCATTGAAATCAGCAAGGGAAATATTTATCGAAACTGACATGGAGATCTGTTTTGCTGAAGTTACAACATGCTGCAACATTAATATTTGCCTGTGCTGCTGCTATAGACCACCTAATTCCGATGGTACTTGGCTGGAAAAATTAAATTCAACGCTTTCTCAAGTTTGTGACCGTTTCAGCAATATTCTAATTTGTGGTGACTTTAATTTCCCTAAGATCTCATGGGACAACCCTGAAAGAACCAGAGGTGCTGATGAACTTAAATTCCATTCAATATTAGGTGATTATTTCCTCTCACAAATTGTCACCTTGCCTACAAGGGATAGTAACATTTTCGATCTTGTTTTAACAAATGTTCCGGATATTGTTGAACTGGGCGCTATTCTACACCCTGATCAGGTTGGCCTTTTTACGGACCACTCCGTTGTAACTTTTTCTCTTAAGGCCTCTGTTAAAAAACAAAAAGCACCTACAAGATCAGTCTACGACTACCGAAGAGGAGACTTTGAAGGACTTCGATCTGCCCTCCAATCCGTGAACCTATCTAATGTCCTCCAGGATAATAATACCATCAACCAGGATTGGACATTCTGGAAAGACACATTTTTAGCCGCTGTTGCTGATTTCATACCGTTAAAGACCATACGGAAGAGAAATGCCCCTCCTTGGTTAACAGGGGACATCCTATTTCTCCTAAGGAAAAAAGAATCAGTCAGAAAGAAACTAAAGCTCTTGCCTCGAAATGAAATTCTCCGAGACAAATTTAAGACTCTTAGAGCCAGAACTAAACACCTAATAAGAGAAAGCCGAGCGAATTACTTCCAGTCTTTGGGCATCCGAAGCCAGCCTAAGAGATTTTGGTCAATTTTCAAACTTACCAACAAATCTTCCAACTTCCCGGACGTGATGTCATTGGGGTCAGTCAACGCTCATGGACGTAGTGAGCAACCAACTACAGCTTCTACACCAAAAGAAATTGCTCAGCTGTTTAATCATTATTTTGCATCTGTTTTCTCGCCATCCACAATTTTAATTCCATCAGATGACTCAATGTAAGTAACTGGCCCAGTCCTCACGGGTATAGAGTTAGCCACCGATGAAGTTTTAAAATCTCTTAAGATGCTAAACGTTAACAAAGCAACAGGATCGGATGGAATCCCTGCTCGTCTATTGCGTGAGACGGCTGACAATATCGCTCTTCACTTACAAAGCTTCTCAACAAGTCCCTTCAATATGGTATTACACCCAATGAATGGAAGGTTGCTAATGTCGTTCCTGTATACAAGAAAGGCCGGAAGGATTGTGTGGAAAATTATCGACCTATTTCATTACTGCGACTGGTCTCAAAAAGTACTTGAACGTTGCGTACTCGCGCATGTAAGGGACCATCTCTACCACTTTATCAGCCCAGCTCAACATGGCTTCCTACCAGGAAGGTCGCGTGTCACGCAATTACTCACTGCGCTTGATCAGATTGGTGAGCATCTCGATACTGGTAAGCAAACCGACGTAATCTACCTCGACATGTCAAAAGACTTTGACAAAGTATGCCACCCACTTTTGCTACGTAAACTCAAGCAATGCAATGTGTTTGGACGCCTATTGGATTGGAAAATTAGCTAATCTCAAAACAAATAAAGCGACAGGACCAGACGACATATCACCGAAAATAGTCAAGGAAGCTGGAGATGCATTGCTAACCCCGTTGATGTTCCTTTACAATATGAGTTTGAAAGATGGCTATGTCTTTAGCCAGTGGAAGACTACGAGAGTCAATCCTGTTTTTAAAAAGGATGACGAGACTGAAATCGGAAATTATCGCCCCCTATCTCTTCTCAGTGTTCCTAGCAAAATACTTGAAACCATCGTTGCTGATTCTATCATTCACCATGCGTTTATTGAAAATAAATTAATTACAGACAAACAATTGGCTTACAGGAGAGGATATTCTACAGAGCTGTTGCTAGTACATATGACAGAAATTTGGAGGAGTGCCATTGATTCAAATAAAGTTGTTGGTATAGTGCTGGTAGATTTCCAGAAAGCGTTCGACTGTGTCTCCCATAATGTGCTATTACGTAAATTAGAAAATGATTTTGGAATTAATGGAGTGCTCCTTGACTGGCTGCGCAGTTACCTTGACAATAGAAAACAACATACTGTCCTAAATGGTATAGCATCAGATCTTAACACTGTTAAATCTGGAATACCGCAGGGTTCTGTTCTAGGACCGACCTTATTTTCTCTTTACACAAGTGATTTACCTGAAGCTATAACCACTGCGACAACCTACTTGTATGCTGATGATACAACCCTATATTGCATTGGCGATTCTATCGACGCAGTAATTTCTGAACTTAACAAAGCTTTAGAAGAGCTTCTATACTGGTGCAAAACAAACTCCCTTGTGCCTCATCCAAAGAAATGCGAAGCAATGATACTCCATCGTGGAAGATTCACTGGCCCATTGAAAGAGTTAACGTTGGCCCAGCACACCATCAAATAGGTTACATACTCTCGTTTATTAGGCGTATTGATAGATGATCAACTAAACTGGTCTAAACATGTTAGTGTTGTTAAAAAAGGCTTTGTTGATAAGTTAAACTTGTTAAAACGTAGCAGATTTCTTCCAAAGAATATGTTATTAGACTTGTATTTTAGAGTTATCATGCCGTCGATCGTATATGGTATATCAGTATGGGGAGGTCTCACAAATAAGGAAGGTTTTAAGGCATTAGAAGCACTGCATTGTAGTGCTGCGAGAATTATCTTTGAGTTACGTTGGGAGAAGTCTAATGCAGATGTTATGACGGCTAATTGGTCTTCTTTAGCCTCTACGTATAAAATTAGCTTAGCTAAGCTTATGTATTTAATCCACAATAACCTGACTCCAGACGCTATGTCAGTTATTATTAAGAACAATAACATCAAGCGATATCAACTTAGGAAAAAACTGAAAATTGATGTCCCTCGTTTTAACACCAACTACATGAGGAACTCTGTAGCTCGTAGAGGAGCAATAGTTTGGAACACGTTGGTTCCTCAACTTAATAACGATATAGACAATGTAAAGAAATACGCGATAATGGCAAGACGGTCAAAGGCTCTGCTACACCTAGATTTCGACTGTATCTCCCCTCAAACATTAAACAGAAGGGAGGAATATTTTAAGTATAATTAGTGTTAATAACTAGTCGATACTTGAGTACCACCTTGTATTTTAGAATTTTGAGCTTTTATCGTTTTAGACTTGTAAGTAGTAAGTACCTATAAGATTTTAGCTGGTGTATATCCTATTTATTTTCTAATTTATTAAGTTATCTTACTTAATTATTTAGACACGACCCCACAAGGGAAGCATCGCTATAAATATTCATCGTGTATAAATAAAGATTATTGATTATTGATTGATATCTGACTAATCGCAAACAAAGGGTTACAGTCTCTGGCGAAACTTCTATGGACGTGTTGGTATCATCTGGGGTCCCTCAAGGATCACTACTGGGTCCACTGCTATTCTTGCTGTTTGTAAACAATCTACCTGATAGGTGCAGTTCATCCAACGTGGCATGCTTTGCTGACGACACGAAAATCTAAAAGCTTATCGACTCTGTCGATGACTCTTAAGGCCCTGTAGTCCGATCTTGACAGCCTTATGGATTGGTCTACATCAACATTCCTCCAATTCAATCAACAAAAATGTAAGTCTCAGCATATAACAAGAAAGTGAAATCCTACCGAGCATCAATATCTTATGAACGGGTCTGTCTTAGACGTTACAACAGCTGAGAAAGATTTGGGTGTGTGGATCTCTAGCGATCTGACGTGGACTAACCAAGTTTACCATCAATCCAATAAGGCAAATAAGCTACCTGGATTTATTCGTCGATCATCAAGGTACATCAGGAAATCTAGCACTCGCCGAAGTATGTACTTGGCTCTTGTACGTCCGCACCTGGGTTATGCAACCCAAGTCTGGTCCCTCAATGAATCGAACTGATGAAAAGCATCGAACGTGTCCAAAGAAGAGCAACTAAATACATCTTAATGTTACCCTTCCAAACTGAATGGTCATACCAGGATAGACTTATTCAGTGCAACTTACTACCGATAAGCTATTGGCACGAGATGATGGACGTAGCATTTTTATATAAAGCTACAAATGGACTTATTAGACATTGACCGCAGCATTTTACCAACCATACGCAGGTCTGCAAGAGTAACAAGATCATGTCATGCCAGTAATGCTACTACCTATACTACCAAGAGATGTAGAACTTTAACTTACCAACGTTCATTCTTTATACGTACAAGCAGGATCTGGAATTCTCTACCTACCTACATTAGAGACAATTCTCTTTCACTCGCTTCGTTTAAAAACAAACTTTTTGAGTATTATAGAAATGCTCTCTTGAACATTTACAACCCGGACAATCCTAAAACATGGAAATCTGTTTGTCCTAAAT
>NC_090870.1:59036645-59046645 GCF_036669935.1 Montipora foliosa
AATCACTTGAATTTTTGATGGCGACCGGACGAGAGTTTTCATTTTTCCTCAGCCAGATGGTGGAGTTCTTGGCCCAGCAACATCTGGCCCAGCGACATCTTTGTACCAATCCACGATCTTTGCTTCCGCTTGTGGATGAGCGTTTTTGTCCTCAGTAACGAGAGAGGTTGTGCTGCTGCTGCTGTTGGTTTCTTCAGTTCGATGCTTGTATCTTGCCCAATGTGTTGTCGAGTTCTGCGTTGAGTTTAAATTGCTTTTGGTTTCCTTTGTATTTCAGTTGGTCTGTGTCGAACGCCTGTTTTGCCTCGAGTTTCTTTTCCTGAGGATCAAGTTGAGTTGACATTAATACTTAAAAAGCCCAAAACTTGCTGAACCAACGCATGGTTTTCGGAAGTCGCAAACTCACCGCTTTATCTTCTTGTGTTGGCTATTCTTTTGTCTTCCTCGATGTCGGACATCAACAACGGATTCGAAATAAGCTTTAAACAACTCAGTGCGTAACTCGTAGACTACTTTGCGATATAGAAAATGAACGCTCTGCAAAACTCCTTCTAAATAGGCAATTATCTATAGGTCGTTTGCAAACAATCTCTGGAGACAAAAATAACAATGTTGCAATGTAGAATTGCTGATGGACGAACAAAAGGAGTTAATGAGAGAACCTATCTTTTTGTCCACCAACATCGTGGCGATGACGTAACGTGACAACCAGCCATAGGTAATTCCGAGGGGAACAGCCTTAATCATGTAAATTCAGTGGGCGTTGCACAGACATTGGTTGCGGTCGCACTTGAGAGAAACACAGTGTAACACAGTGTTGACAGTACTCTAGTGTCAACTCACTGGTGTTGAATCCCTAGGGGAACACTGAACAATAGATCTTGATTTAACGCTAGACTGACTGTTAAAGCCGCAACCATTATCCTTTGTCTCAATACCTTTCATACCAAAAGAAAATACATACATTATTCGATCATAGTGAGGGACAACAGACTTTATGCGCGATAACGTCTGACTACCTAATTTCACCACCAAGCCTCGACTTGTAAATTTTAACATGAGCTAAATGCCAGAGGAGCAAACTTGTAAAGAAAACTCGCCTGCATACAGTATTCCATGTCGAGATAATGAGAATAATTTTGTGCAAACGAGGCTTGGTGGTGAATCTTGAGCAAATTTGGTAATCATGCATAAGGCCTATTGTCACCCTCAAATTATTGTACTGTAACGAATGGCAATTGTAACCCACAAATTATTGGAGGCGGGTAATGAGTATAACAATTGTCGTCCATAACAAACCAATAATTTGTGAGTGATAATAAATGGAGGCTCCTTAAAGTTTAAGAGCCGCGCGCAAGCTGAGCACTAGTGTGGCGCATAAAGCCTGAATCGAGCGTGTTTTTCAGATTTTTGGGACGTCAGCGTGACTAAATCTGTGAAATTAACTGCTAATGGGCACTTTGCAGGATAGTGATCACATGTTACAAAAACCGCCATAGTGGAACGCAAATTGCGCACTGGGACATCTAAAACAAAGAAAATTTAGATTAGTTGCTTTGTTTTAGATGTCCCACTGGGCAATTTGCGTTTCAGTGTGGCGTGTTTTGTACCATGTGATCACTATCCTGCAAAGGGCCCATTGTCTCGCGTTCGCGTTCGGTAAATTTATTTGAAAATTGGCTCAGTTCTAACCACATACAGTTCATATCAAAACCCTATATTTGTTAAAATCTGGCAGAGCTAATCAAATATATTTAGAAAAATGACAAACAATAGAATATTTGGCAAAACCGTCCGGCAAAGACCTTGACTTTTTACCACTTCAAAATGTCAGGCAATATCATTTCCACAATGTTGCAAAAAATAAAAAAAATTTCACCAAAGGAAAGTATAAACGTTAAGTGTTAAAGAGGAATTTCCAGCTAAAGAGAGAAGTATATTCAAAACGGACATTTTTTTTGCGTTCGTGACTTTTTACGGCGGTACTTCAGAACATTGCGGACATCTGGAAAGCGTTAACGATACTAAGCGGCCGATTAACGGGTTACAATAGCTCTGTATGTGTTATTTCTGTGAAGTGAGGATGGATCGCGTTTTAAACACAACGAGATGCTTCCGTGAAGCATACACTGGGTTGCCTGTGGTACGTGTTACAGAAAATCAGAAGCGCTGAATTGTGTGATATTGAAATACAGCATTCCAGTCTCTGAAGAATAACAAATAAAAGAGAAGCTAGAAACATTGGCTTCTGGGCTGACATGTTGATAATTTTCAAGTTCCCTCACAACTTCTTTTCACCACAAGTGTGCCCTCTGAGCATCTGACAGCTTTGTAATACTAAAGTTCACTGAAGTTAGTGTCAGGATGGGAGACCAAAACAATAAACCTCTCACTGAACAGAAGCATCTAACCGAAAATACTATTAACGCTAACAAATGCGAACTCAGCAAGGTACAGATTTTGTTAGCTTGCTTTATGCAAAACAAATATTGATGCAAAAGCAAATAACTATTGATACACAGTTTTTAGAAAGAGCAGAAGGAAGTTTCCGGGACGGTCGATCGAGAATAACATATTTACGACATGAAAACAACATTAATTTTGAACCGTGAATATAGAATATAAAAAGTTACAATCAGCGACAAACATTTTGGGAGATTTTTGCTACGTTCAAATAAATCGCAAAATCGAAAGTGACATGGCTGGAATTCAGCGGGCGCCGTGATTAAGTTACCGCGGCATGTTTACTCGCCAAACAGTGAAGCATCTGTGTCAAATGATGGCAAGATACCGGGTTTTTGTAAGTTTCTTTTTCTGTCAAGTGTTATAAAGTTTGACAATGAAATGAGCGAAGTCAAAACAAAGATCACAATCGCCCAACTCTTGTTTATGTAAAGTCAAAATTTACTCTCCAAGACGCGTTCGACGTTATTTATCACCAGGTAATTTCATCATTTTGGAAATAGCAGCTACTTTATTATTCATCTGCGTCACAATTTTTCACTGATTTTGGGGCTCATTTTATTGAAACTCAAGCACGCTTCCAACAGGCCTGTGAACCCTTCCTGCTTACAGCGCAATACTAAAAAACTTCTCCCATATCACATTTCAACCTTAAGCTCGGAAATTGAATACACAACATGATATTATAATTCACAAAGGCAGAAAATACCACAGAATCTTTCCAGCGAAAAATTTATTGAAACAAACAACATATTTGCTCTAAGAGGCGAAAACCTCTTCCTATTTCATTGCGTGCGTGAAGGCAAGAAACTCAATCCTGTCAAATTACCATGTACTTCAGGTAAATACAGCTCACTTTGATTTCGGCTCGACGGGCGATAGATTGTTGTCGAAGTCCATTACTCGTCTCTTTTAAGATTCCACCGCCTGTATATCCAATTGACTTGCCATTATTGAGCTTCATAAGGGTATATTTTGTCCAAAGATCTACTAAAACGCCATTCGCGTTACATGACTTTCAACGCCATTGCCGGTTAAGTTGATCGTTCTACTGTGTCCACCAGAGAAATCTACGCATTTCCCACTACCCTCTCGATCCTAAGAAAATACGCGCAGAAGGCTCTATGCACAAAGACACCACTTAGCAGGGGAGTGACAGGCAAGACTTTTACCGACACGGAAAAAAAAAAAGAAAAAAAGGAAAAACAATAAAACAAACAAACTAAACACAGACCCCAACTGGGTTTGCCATACTGGCAACCCAGTAATAAAATACTGCATAAGACGACATGTGGCTTAGTTTCTGTTCAAAGGTGACCGCTTAATACAGGTAAAAATAACAAAGAAAGACAAACATAGGACTGCTACAGGGTGGCCGCGGCCGCTTAGTAGAAGTGGCCGCTTAATACAGGTAACAAATACAGCGTTTATATGAGCTAAAAATCGGGACTTTGAAAACTGGCTGCTTAATTAACAGAGGATGGCCATTTAATAAAGGGCCGTTATATACAGGTTCCACTGTATATTATTGTTTTTCTCACGATGTCATCACTTGAGAAGTGATAACAACGAGAACTGTACATCTTGAGTTAATAATAGTAGACTCTTATGACTTGCGTGTTGCACAACCTTGTAAGGCCAAATTTGATGCTTTGGTTGAGTGGTAATGTCCTAATGATAAAAAGGTAATCGGAAACATAAAGGGGCACTGTCACGCTAAATCTGCTGTTTTTAGGTAAAAAAGTGGGTAAAATCTAACTTAGTATTTTAGCTCACACGTACAACATTCCTGACAACCCACTGACAAGATATGAAATGTATTTGTTGCACAACGAGCTATTCGTGTTTAATTTTTGGAGAATTTCTGGGGACTCCATCGCCAAACTTGAAAAAACTGGCCAGTTTTTCTTAGTTTCAATACATTTCCATCTCCCCCATCCATGGATGCAAATAAAAAAGAATAGCTTGAGGCCTTCAGTTAACTTCAATTGTCATTGGCAACAAAACTACACCATTATTCTTGGTCTTAATTGACCCAAAGACGTGTCAATCATTAAAACATGGTCGTGGTACTGTAGGTAGTTGACCGATGTATCGGTCGACGTATCGGTCGATAATCGGACGATAGTCGGTAGTAGTAATAGCAGTAGTAGTTCTTTATTTAAATTCGGTTAAAAATCTTCAGTAATGAGAATAGCATTTTAATTACAATCATATGTAAAAATTAAAATAACTATAAAAAACTGATTATAGTCGTCCGTTGCCCTTAGGTCGATCGATCGTCCGTCGATAGTCGTCCCCAGACGCATTTCGATCGAGTATCGGCCACATGTCGGTGATATGGTGGTCAACTGTCGGTCGAATATCAGTCATGTGACGGATATAGAGGTCAACTGTGTTAATTAACCAGATGAGTCCTATGCCGATGACGACATCAGTTATTGCTATCATGCTAAGGAAGGAGGTGGGGGGAGGGGGATTTTACTGTGAGGCACGATTAATCTATGAAACGAACCGAAGAGCACTCCGAAGAGCACTGGGAACAAGGGACAGGGTTTAGGCGAAGGACAATCTTCTCTTTTTTGGGCTTCAAAATGTATCATCTAATTTTTAGCTGTTAGACGAGATCAACCGCAGGAAACTCGGCCCAGCGAGAGCCAAGGATGAAACTATTGCTCCCATTGTCCCCCAGTCGATCAATAACAAAAACCTGCACACAGCTTTCCTTTTGAATGGATCTTCGATTGGATGGCACGAGAAGAAGCGTCAACCTTTCAGTTTATCTGGTGTTTGATTTGAAAGCCGGGCGATTCTAATTTCTGGGTGAAAATTGGCTTGGCGCTGGAGCGGTCGAAAATGAGCTTTCCACCCTTGTCTCCTTCTTATAACGTATAGTAACAGTCAAGGGAAAACCCACCAAATCCCTCAAATTCAATATTTTCAGCCGAAGAAATGACAATGCACAACAGCTGAGGTAGGTTTACGTTTATTTTGAGCTTTAACATAGTCATTTCTCGATGTAAGTTTACGATTTTAGGACTCTTCAATATTTCCCACACATTTCTTTATTTTTCGAACATACAAACAGACACACTGTTTGTGTGGGCGCCCTGTGATGATACGAGCTTGAGTTTGTGGTTAAATGATCAGTGCGAGTTTGAATTTAACCAGCGAATCATCAACAAAATCTTCGGCCGCCTCAGCTCTCGGTCGACCTCATCGGCCCCCTCTTTTTGCCACGAATAAACTCAGAATTTCAATTGATCTTGCGGAATTTTACTTGGTCTTACATTAGCGAAGTCTGAGGCGAAAATTGCAATAGCAATGCATTTGAAAGCCGTATTTTGACCTTGGCGGTAACTGGAAAAGCAGTGAAGTTTCCGAACTCAGGCGGTAGAAAACGACACAATCCCCTTTCTCCAGCTTCTCGAACACTTTTCGTTGTCGAAATCTTGGATGTTTCCTACCTTAAAAGCACATTAAACCTCGAACCGGCTGGGTCAAAGAATACCTTCACAGCCAAAAAATATAATTATGCAGACCGATTTGTGCAGGCGAGTTTCTGATTGGCGGAGATTAACAATGGCTCACCTCACGCGTCCAGCCGTGATTTCGGGAGTGAGCGCTGGCTCATTTCCCGAAACAGTGGCTGGTAATCGAGCCTAGTTGGAGAGCGGTTAGCCTGCGTAGCAAGCGTTTCCGTGGGGCACAGAAAAGGAATATTGAGAAGCGAGCTTTTTTCATGTTTTGACCGAGCAAAAAATGGGGCGAAAGCAAAAATGAAGAAAAAGTTCTCTTTGCTGAAACCCAACAGAAACGCTTGCTACGCAGTCAAGAGAGCGGTCGGGGGAATTAACTAAAAAAGTTGATCAAACAACATTTGTTGCAACTGTGTCTGGGAATGGAGGACTCATGGACGAAAAATGGTAAGGACAGACAAAAGTTTCTCTCATTTCGAAGTCATCCATTCTGCACTTTAGTCAGTGATCTCTAGCTCTTTGCTATTACAGTATCGTATTTTTAAACACGTTCAACAACAAATTTTCGCTCTGAGCCAAAGCCAAAAAAAGTAAAAGACCTCAAAACGGGACAGGATATTACAAAATAATCAACGTGAGAACATGTGAGCCAAAGGGTCACTGCTGGCACGACATCTGGGTGACCTCTCAAATGGTCTAAATGACCCCCCACTTGAAAAATTAACTGGAACGCTGCAGTTCAATACCACCCAACTCGTTGCCTTCTATTTTTGTGTAACACTTACCACAGGCAACCCAGTTTACGCTCATGGAGCGTCTAGTTTCTAAAGAAACTGGTGCTGCGTCGGTGGGAGAATGTAACAAGAAAATTTCGTTTTATCAAACGTGTCGATAAAGGTCGAATTACCACCGTGAACGATTCGGAAAGCTGACCTTTCGAGCCCTTCGTCACAGCGAAAATTCGCTCTGACGTAGGGCTAACGCTCGAAACGTCAGCTTTCCGAATCGTTCACGGTGGTAATTCGACAATGAAGGCCCGTTACGGACAAAATATCGGATATTATGCTTGTCCGAATGTGACAAAATATCAAGATTGCCAATTTCATGTGTCAACTATACATTTATTAATCAAGTTTCTCATATTCATATCAAATTGTCATATATTTATGTCAAACGATATATATTATATTCATATCAAGTTACCAAATATTCATGTCAAAATGATTTTTCCTTCCTTTACGTTAAGAATCAAACACGAATTCACTCTTTCCTAGCTAAATGGCTATCCTCTGCTACTTCATAGCCTTTTAAGAACCTCCTACAAAGTTTAAAGGAGCGGGCCGAAAACACCGGTTGGCGATTATTTTCACCTGGTTCTTTTGCATCTATTAAAATAATGCAATCAAATACAGCATGTTTCATGATTCGTTCCAGATTTCGTGAAAGATTGAAACGTTTTGGAAACAATTCGTGTTTTTACTTATCGCAAACTGAGGCATTCGTTGCTGTTTACAAAGATGAGGACCCTTCAGATATTCGAAAATGACCTGGCCCCAGTTGTTCGAAGGATGAATCACTATCCACTGGATAACTCAAATTGGTTTTGCTAATGTTGGTCCGCTGGATAGTTATCCACCTTTTGAACAACCGAGGCCTGGCGTAGCCTGCCAATGATAACGCAATCTTTTTAGATAAAAATCAAACACGAATTCAGTCATTATTTCCTAACAAGATCAGAAAGCAACTGATCTCAACAGAACTCCTAGTTTGTAAGCAATGTATCCACGATTTCTTCACAGTTCTCCTTTGATTGTAACTAGGAGTGGTCAGTTGGTCGACGTGGTACAATAAAAATGTACATGCACTCGCAGAGCGTGCAAAATTAGCCCTGACACTGGTGCTTTTTTTTGGTTGGCTGGTTCCATTAGTTTCTTCATTGAGTTATGCTATATTCAATACCGTCTTCCTTTTAATGCCTCGAAGAGAAGCAAAACAGTATTTTGTGCATTGCGCTTCTCACATTTTGTCGTATTTCTCTATATCGCCAACAGTACAGGATGGGGTTTAGCGATGAATTAAGAAATATGAGGAAAACTGTGGTGTGATGATATACGCCGACTGCGAAACTGCTGTCCACCAGAGGGATTATGCTTACAAAAACGTGAGGCAGATAACAGACAACAAAAACAACGTAAACGATGAAAACATCTAAAGCGTTTTTCTGTTGTCGGAGAAGGCCCGCTCTAACTGAATGATCACTTGTTTGTTGAAGTTCACAGCGGATTTGCATCTTGTGGTGCTTCAAAACTTTGTAAATTCTTGCATATGCCCAAGATGTAAAAAGAAATGCAATACATTCAATAACCACTGTTACTATCCTAGAGTGTTTTGCTAGTGTAATATATGTGAATGCAGCAGCGATGCTTATCACCCACAATAACACCAAAAGTACTGCAACCCGCCTTGTCGTGACAAGTTAATGATATCGCAAATGGAGGGAAACCGAAAGCAATCTGTCCACAGTGATAGCTGTTATAGTAAGTAACGATGCACAGGCGAGGAAGAAAGCAAATAAATTATAAGCAGATAAAATGCCCGGACAGAGGAATTCGAAGTTGTTAGTTCCATCTACTTTCATCTTTAAAATAACTGTCGTTATAGCAGAACTCGAGAATTGCGCGAACAATCCTACCGCCAGATCTGAAAAAGCGAGGCTACTGAATAACATCTTTAAATTTGTTTGAATCGACGAGGCCTTGAAAAGAGCTCGGATTACGAGAATATTTCCAAGGACTGCTATGAGAAAGAAGACTAAGTTAAAAGCACAAATTGCGATCGAGAATCCTTTGTCATGATAAACAAGTTGCAGCCATCTCTCCAAACTGTGCTTACAAGACTCCGAGACGGTCATTTTGATGCATATTCTCAACTCTTCAAAACGACTTTCTGTTTTAAAGAAACCCTGCTATTTTAATGCCATATTCAGTGACAGTTTTTCATGATTTCGCTTAATGACAGAACCATTGATTAGCGTTGTGAGATTGCTTCCATCAATTACTGAAAATTTATTCCATCGAAGTTTGCAGGTGTTAATAATTGTAAAAGCCGTGCATGTTAAGAGCCTGTCCTTAAGAGCCTCCACTGGTTGCCTGTCGAGAGTAGGATCGCGTTCAAGACTCTAGTCCTTACCTTTAAGGCACGTGAGAGGATTTCTACCAAGTATCTACAAGACCTCATTACTGACTATGTGCCAACCAGAAGTCTCCGATCTGCTTCAAAGTGTCTACTGAAGGTTCCAAACTAAACTTGGAATCGTATGGAAAAAGGGCCTTTTCTGTTGCAGGGCCATTGTTGTGGAATTCCCTGCCAATGGATATTAGGTCTGAAAAATCTTTAGCCACTTTTAAGGAAAAGCTGAAGACATTTCTTTTTATTAAGATTTTTTCTTACTTTGTAACATATGCATTATTTCATTTACTTTTTATTTTTAATTTTCAGCGCTTTGGGCATTGTTATGGATACAGCGCTATATAAGATGATTTTATTATTACTGTTATTATTATGTTGCTTTCAGCAGTCTCCATTCGTAACAAGTGTTCAAACTTGTTACCAAGGAAAACGTTTCAGCTACCAAATTACATCACATACAGTACTTTCCGCTAAGATGTCTTTAATTAAAGTCCATAGTCGTTTAAAACTGAGAAAGAAAAGCAGCAATAATTTTTTTTTGTAAACAGTTAATACAACATCAAAGCATACTTCGTGTATAGAGATGGTTATGAAACTCGACAAGTCTTTTTGTTTCATGTTTTTGTCTGTATTTTTGCCTTGACGGTGCACGAAGCACACCTTTTTTCGAGAAGATAACCAATCAAATCTCACGATTAAATTATACGCAACTAATTTGCGAACCCGTGCGAAGCGAAAGCAAAAGATTGTGCAATGTCACAGTCAATTCAACATCGATTGCACCAACATTGTTCTCGCTCTCAAAGGTTTTAAGGTTTCATAACCAGTTCCTCGATTAACAATGATCAAAGTTCACAGTTACCTAATGT
>NC_090870.1:59059145-59076645 GCF_036669935.1 Montipora foliosa
AGCAAATTGCTGACGTCAATAGGGGATCCATTCAAGGAAGATCAAGCCGAATTTCTCTGAAAATGTAGCAGCTACATTATTCAAACTTGGCAGGAGCAATAACCCTTAAGAAATGTGCAAGTCGGTGCAAAGCATGATGTAACCATGGCAACACTTTTGGCTCTAGTCCCTTTTGATTGTAAATGAAATATCTCAATTTCCTCCCAAATCAAGCAAGACAGACAGTCCTGCTCAAAACACACATACAGAGTCCATGTTGATGTAGGTCTCCTAATCAACTCATTGAGTGTGAATGGTGTTTGTTTAAGACAAAAAGTGGGAATGCAAGTTCCGCACAAACGTGATCTGGAAGCAAAACTTTGCCATGGAAACCGCAAAATGGCAGTTATTTCATGCATTAACTGATGTACATTACTGGAGCCAAGTTTGAAGACTATTGCCTTATTTCTGAGGATATTTTATATTTTGTGATTTCTTTTCCTTTGGAACCACTGATGACGTCATCAGTTTTTACAAAAAAAAAAAAAACTTTAATGAAAGTGCTACTAATAACTATGACCAAAAAAATTAATCTTTATTTTTATATGGATTTCAAAACAATGTTAACTAACAAGAAAGTGACCCAAGTTTTAAGCCTTGATTTCAAAAAGACACTTGCTTATTTTAACCGGAATTTTTCTATTTAGTTGTCCGCCATTACTAACTTTAAAATTTTGAGAGAGCTGGATCGAGGAGAAAATGACGTGAAAGACTCAGTAGCTTAAGAATGCAATGCGTGTGTACGCGACTAAAGTAATATGCAGCACGGGAGTTTCGGGCCTTCAGACTTTTAAATTCGTGTTTTGCATATATAACAAGCTGCGTTTACAGGCTGTAATTTAAAGCTAGTGAGTAGATGACGTCACTTTTCCCTAGATTCAACCCCCTGAAGTCCAGTCGGTCAGTTTGGAACGGGAGTAATGGCGGACCGTCAAGTCAAAAACTTACACTCAAAGTAAACAACCTTTCATAAAAATCAAAGCTCGAAATTAAAGGAATTCCTGAGGCAAAATCAGCATTTAAATCGGTAATTAACTAAAAATTGTCACTTTCAGTTTTAAAATGCATTAATAATTCATAAGCCAAAAACAAAAGAAATCACTACCGTGAAGGAAGTTTGGATATGTGGTCTTAATTAGCATAAAATTTCGCCAACTTTGATCCCAAATATCTCTTAAAATACTGATTCATTTGAGAAGCAATATCAAACACTCGAAAGAGTGTTTCATCAGATATCCAACCACCTCGAAATCGGTTAAAAAACTCGGCCTTCGGCCTCGTTTTTCAACTCGCTTCTCGGTGTTTGCATATCCGATGAAACACTCCTTCTCGTGTTTGATATATTACTTCAAAGATCGTCGGGCGCAGACTACTATTGAAAAAACTCGTTGCGGATCAGGTGGATGATATACCTGACTCGGAGGTGAGTTCAGAGATAAAGGCGCATATATTCCCTTCAAGACTGAATTTCAGTTGTTCATAACCACACAAGCCTACATTAACAGCTTTTGATAATTTGAAAAACTGAACTGTAAACAAGACAAGATCATCTTCAAGAGGCGACTATTTTGTTGGAAGTTTAAGGTTAAATCAAAATAAAAGATATTTTTAAGAAATAGAGTTAGAATTTGGATTAGCTGATCTAGTGAAGTGCGCAATTAGGCATTCAACATTTGCGAAGAAAGACTGTAAATTTCCGAGGCCATTTCGGGTATGCACATGCGCGAAATTTTGACGCGGAAATTTCCATCGTCATTTTTGATTAACTGCAAATATGATCTTAAAGATTTCCATGGTCGTTTGTGTTTGATGTTGGAAATTTCCATGGTCGTTTTGAATTAACCTTAAATTTTGATTCTTGGAAATTTCCATGGTCGTTTTGAATTAACCTTAAATTTTGATGTTGGAGATTTCCATGGTCGTGCCTCTCGCAAATTTGACTTTGGAAATTTCCGTGGTCATTTTACATTCCATTGGACTGATTTTAAACTTAAAGGTTATGATGATGTCGTCAAACAGATTTGAATGTTCAGACGGTAACTCGTGCAACACTCATTTGCCTTTCTTAGACAAAAACGTCAATCTACCTTCTTCAATTTGGAAATATTTTGAACCGTTCTTCTCATTCTTGACATAAATCAGCCTGCATAAATTTACGTTTCTGGCAATAAATGAAAGAAACCTCTGAATTTCTTGCCAAGTCCTTTCAGCAAAAAAAGATTATTTTTAAGCAAATTGTTCCATCTTTCAGTGAACCTCCACAGGACCGGCAATTCCGGCATGCTTTCTTGGTATTTTTGCCACACTTAACTGAGTAGAAGGTTGGCCAAAAAACCGTACATTAAGCCTTTCTTTTTTCAAATCCAAGCTTGGCAATCCGGGCTTAGCAATTTTAAACCGTAAATAATCTACTTTGTGCCAAAATTCACAGTTTTCTTGGCACGTTTTAATAGGAACTATCAACATTTTGCCAAAAATTAACGTTTTAGAATATTCCCGTTGGTTTAAGAATGTTATTTGACTATGATACTTAAACAAAATGCCGCAATCGCTATTACAAAACGCCGCGTAACCAAATGTGTCGTTATAGAAAAATGCCCCAGAACAAGCCATCACTTCTCCTTCTTCTTCACATAATTCCGCAACCACTGTTACAAAACGCGTCGCTATAGAAAAATGCAGCATAACAATCTATCACTTCTCGCGAAGTTCCTTTTAATTAATCAAAACGCGCGAAGGGTAAGACGTCCTCCTCGATTGTCGACACCAAAACTTCACATCTTTAAGTACAAAAGTTTTATGCGAACAATATCTCAGTCTTTACCCTGCTTAAAGAGAAAACTAAAATTTGTATTTACAGTGTTTAAGACCACCCGGTCTTAGCATATCTCATGGTCACCAGACACGAAAGAGATAAGAATATTTCAAACCAGTAGGCACTACACAAGTCCGTGCAATCCCTTTGTATCCACAGGAAACTAACTGTACTGTCTTGAAATTGAGTCCATGCAGTCCGATTTGACTTGACGCACTGCATTTCTTCATGAGGTCGGGTTACGGAGTTCAGTAGGTCCTTCAGTCTTTCAATCTCTCTCTCTAGGAAATTGATGAAGTCATTTCGAATATCGAAGACACTAAATTTATGGCTCAGGGTCTCACCAAGTTCATAAACCACAAAGGGCATTCTTCTCTAAGCTTAGAACATTTTTCCACCTTCTTTTGGTAATCATTGTACACTTTATCGACCTCGTCACAGGTTCTAAAGAGGTCTCCGTTGCTTGTTTCATACTGTCGACATTCCTCTTGTCCACATTTCTCTCGCAAAGACATTATTTCATCGTCACTTAGCTCAAGGGAAAGAGGACTTGGGCTCTTTCCAAAAAAGACATTGGTGATGAGAAAGTACTCTGCTTCCAGTGTCGGATATTGCAGAGTTCCACCAAAGCTCTTTATCACGTCGACTTTGCACCATGAACTGTAGCCCTCACAACGTTCCCCTCCCATGAACTTTGCCAAATACATGGGCGTAATACCATGATTGTTCGGGCAATTTACATTAATACCTCTTACCCTCTTACTGGAAAGCAAGTGTGCGATGAATTGCGACATGCCTTGGATAGCGGCCACGTGGTACAGAGTCAGATCTGAACGACTTTCATTGCAACCCACATCAAAAATTTCGTTTTTTAGACCATGATCCAATATCTCTGATGCTGTCAGCGACGCCATTTCCACTTCAAGAGATGTCAGTACACTCACTCTCTCAAAATTTAGATAAGCTCTGTATTTCACAGCATACAGTACGGAAAGCCACAATGGAGTAAATCCGTTTTCCGATTCTAAAGAATGGTTGGCTCCCCAGGAGATGAATTTCCGAATGGCCACCACATTTGCCCCCTGAGCGGCTCCGTGAAAGGCGTTAAAACCCTCCTCGTCGAAACATTCATCGATGACCTTAGTTCCACTTGGGTGTGATAGAATCGCTCTAGTCAATGGACCATCTCCAATCGCAACGTTTCCTGGATTCCTTGGCTGTTATTTCGTTCTTCATATATGTCGAGAAAATAGTCGAAAATTGCATTGTCGGTCTTCAAATACCTGTCCCACTTGTTTGCCCCCATAAAGAACTGATAAACGTAATGCAAGTAATGTAGCTTATGATATGACGCCAGGTGTAGCGCTGACATTTCAAAGGGATCTCCACAGATTATTTCCATCTTTACATTGTGTTTCACTAGAACCTTGGACATGTGCCGACCACCGGTACGAAGATACACCAGCAATGGAGTTAATCCGGACTTAGAATCATAACAGTTTACATTTAACCCTAACCCTAACCCTAACCCTAACCCTAACCCTACCGGCTTTCAACATAGCATTCACCACGTGAACCATTCTATCCCCAACAGCACTTACCAAATCTGAGCAGTCTAATTTCGTGAGCATGGTTGTTAACGTTTTCGTGATTACTCTTTCAAAAGGCTTTGGAGTTAAAGATGGCTCATTTAAAGGTAAGGTAACACGTTTTATAATTGCTTCACTAAAAATGACATCCAGAGCAAAAACCAGCGGGTTTAAAGATAATACGAAAGAGAAACCACTACCCGTATTAGTTCCCAGTAAAGTGGACGATGCATTGGTTTTTCCTTCTAGTTTGTCAAAAAAAGTTTCATTTCTACTATCTTCTATCCCTAAAAAGGACATCGATACATCCTTTGTAATAGACGTTTTTATAAGCTGTACCAATGAGTCCATCAAGGGATATTGTAGATTTATCTTGTTCATGGTATCCATAATTTGATTTGGCGCACTTGCAGCTTTCTCAATCCAATCTTTTGCGCTTCTTTTTCCACTAAAAGAAACAGGATTGACGCCATACCGTGACAGGAAGCTATATGATAATAATAATAATAATAATAATTTACATTTATATTGCGCAGATTACATGAATATATGATCACCTGCGCATTACAATGATTAAAAAACTAAAAAGCACAACAATATAAAATGAAACCTACAATAAAAATAGATAAATAAAAATTAAAAAACTAGATAATACAGCTAAATGCAAATATTTGGATAATTAAAAATTAATTCCTATTAAATCGTAAGTATAAAAGCGAGCCTAAAAAAATGCGTTTTTAACATATTCTTAAAATTGTTCAAAGATCCACTGTTGCGAATTTTACTGGGGAGCGAGTTCCATAGATTTGGGGCGGCAACACAAAAAGCCCTGTCCCCCAATGTTCTCTTAGTCGAGGAGTCGATTCATTACAGTCCCCCATATTGATGTCAGCTCCATACTTTACAAGAAGCTCGGCAACACTATGATGACCATACTTTCCAGCTAAATGTAAAGGAGTAAATCCACAAGGACAACCGTCTTCTTGTGGTGTTTCAGGCACAAGCGTTTCATGGTGTAAGAGGGGTGACGATGTTTCAAAGCCGCACGGGATGGAGGCACTGGCTCCAGATTCCAATAAGGCCTTCAAGGAGTTATATTTATTTAAATACACTGCCTCATGCTGAAGGTTCCTGCCGGCAGAATTCTTGCAGTTAACAGCATTTTGGTCTTCCCGTAACAATACTTCGATTACAGACAGATGTTCTCGCCTCACTGCCGCATGAAGCGCGGTTTCACGGAAATGAAGATGAGAAATATCGTGGACGTATTTTTTGGTGGAATTCAATTCCTCGTCGTTCACATTTACAGACAAAAGGCGAGGAGTACCTTCGATACAAGTGTCCATTACGCCCTCTTTTAAAAGATACGTCACAACAACTGTGTTCCCGTTGGAAGCGGAATGATGCAATGAAAGGCCATCTGGAATACCACCAGCTTTCCTCAGCATCACAACGGTGTCGCGATGGCCATTTTCTGCTGCCAGCTGGATTGCAGTATTGTTGGAACCAGACGTTTTAGATCAGTGCTGATTTTCTGTTGAAGAAGAAATTTGACAACATCGAGGTTGCCTTCTTGAGCGGCTGTATGCAGCAAGGAATAGCCACACCTCCTCCTTTTACATTCCTTGACTGAATCTACAGAGTGGGACGCAATTTCAGCATCAAGGTATGCAGTTGTGTGGTGAAGGTTAGCTCCTCTATCAAACAGAGCCAACAAGTTACCAACTTGTCCGGCGGTGGCAGCTATGAAGGATGGCGTACGTTTATTGTTATCTAAACGGTCAACGTTGAAGAAGTGTTGCAACAAGAGCTTTGTGGCATTGGTATTACGCGAACTGGCACTGAGGTGAAGTGCCGTTGTTTGGCTCCAACTTTCAGTGGAGTCAACGTTTCCTGAAGGCAGTGAAAGAAATTGCTTCACCAGAACTTTATCCAAACCTCCTTCTACGACATGACTTGCAAGATGAAACGCTTCATAGGGATTTAACATTCTTCCTGCTGCAACTTCGAGGTAATATTTTGCCAGGCGGTTGTGACCATTTCGTTTCTTAACATAGCACGCCTTTCCTTTGTTGGCATCACTGGTAAGCCATTCAGATAAAGAAGCATGATCAATTTGAAGGTCTCCCTCTGACCCATGCCACAAGAAGATGGATACCTGGTCAAGTTTTGGCATGAAGTCGTATTCCAGATCTAAGGTTGGATTCTCCAGAATGAACAGAGAGTGCATTTCTTCAATGGTAAGTGGAGTATACCGGTACGCTGCAACCAAGACTTCGAAAATTTCTCTCAGTGATCGAAACAATTCGAAAGTTGAAAACTTTCTTTCAAAGTACAATTGATATGTGCTCTCAAGTGTCTTGGGAAATGTTTCCCAATCGATCTTTTCCGCTGAAGTTAGCCACAAGTCGAGCATGACCTTAACATACAGAAAGTTACCGTGACCCTTTTCAGCGATGTTGGAAACAAGGACCTGAGTCGGTGCGTCATTATCACGGATGGAAAAGGAAGTTTTAAACCTTTCCACTACGGACTCCTTCAGCGAAAACACTTTAAGGGTAAGATATGTATCAATATCTTCACGATTTTCCTTACTGTCGGATCGCAGCTCTAGTCTATGAAAGCCTTCTAGACCTGTGACAATGGACTTCACGTTTCGAGAGCTAACTATAAGTTTCAACCATCTTGGAAGTCGACGAGCCTTAGATTTGAGAATATTGACAACATCTGCCTTGTCACTGAAACATTCATCCAAAGCATCTACCACAATGTACCACGAAGCTTTCGGTTGCAGTCGAAACTCTTTTAAAGGTCTAACTAACTATCCCGTGCTCAAAGCACCACTCGGGGTCTTCAGAACACTCATGTTTAAGTACTCTACGGACGAACGAATCTGTCAAAATTCTTTGACGGTATTCACTGAGCTTCCAAGCGATCATGTTTGCAAGGTTTCGAACAAACGTTACTCCATCCTGAGTTTTCTTGTGGAAGTGCATGCAAAAATGATGTGCAAGTATTCTGCTATGAATAACTGGGCTGGATGTTTTGGAGCAGAGTAAGTGACTTAAGAAAGCAGATTTACCCGAACCCGGATTTCCAGTTATTAAAACGCCTCGTTTGTCGGTTCCCTCTAAAAGACTTTCCATTTCTTGGTAAAGCCACTGACGTCCAGTGAACTCCGCTCTGGATGAATTGATGAAATCTGTGAAGTCGAAGAACTTCAGCTTCCATGGATCATCATACACTGGCATGGTACAGCCTTTGAAACGACCAAAACACAAGTTCAATTAGTTTTAACCAATAAACCTGATGGAAACGCACATTTAGGCAAACAATTTAAGTTAAAATTAAGTTGCTTTTTTCCTTCTTAAAAGTGGCTCCGCCTCCGTGACAGAAACCTTTCTGCAATATATTGGCCCTCATGCAAAATGAGATTCTACCATTCTGACATTTAGATATTTTGCTTTAGGTGCCACTTGTAATCGAAACTACTTTTAAAACAGTAACTTCCCAAGACAGGAGTCCATTACCTGGAGCATCCTTACGTATTATACCCTTGAGTCAACTCTATCCCATATCTTTTTTATTTTTAGAACTGCTATACCTTTTCATCATTTTGAAATACCTTCGTGTTTCGGGTATGCTGCACGTGATGTAATGTTATCAGTGGCTGACCATAGGTCTTTTATGATTGGCTATTGTGAAAACACCTGTGAAAACCCCCTGGGAGTTGCTCCTAAAAATAACAAGATACGGAACAGGGTTGACTCACAAGGTTTGGGATCCTGGGCACAATGGGCTCCTGCCACGTCCGTGACGACGCTGTTGAAAGGTGTTGTTTGCTATTGCCAAAGTGACAATAATTTCATATCAAGTACGATATACTTTCATAGTTGCAAACATGGAAAGGTAATAAGCCGAGAACAATTTGGGTTAATTAAGAAACTGGTCCTTCGTAGAACAGCCTAATCCCCAATTGAAACTTAGTTGTAAGCAGTGACGATAGAACCTCAACTAACTGGAGGCAGGTGACTAAAGGACGAGGAATGTTCAGGGCAAATTTCATTTCCAGTTTTACAAGGCAAAATAATACATTATCCTTCCACGTGAAAAAGAAAGCTTCTGGCTTAAGTCAGCTGGTGTGGACTAAAATTTGAAAGAGCATTCTGTGATCTGATTCAACCATGGCAAATCGCGAAAAACATAGAATCTTCCAATCTTTTAGGGGTTCTCGGGAGTGTTTACAATGAAGCTGAGCCAATCTGTTATATCATAGAAATAGCTGGACTTGATGGTTTCCCGCTTAAATAGGCGGAGTAAGAGTGTACTGAAGTTGACCAAAGAAACACGCAAACTCAACCCACCTAACCCCTCCCCTCCCCCCCACGCAATCTTAGTTTAGTTTAGTTTATTGAGATTTGTCACCACAAAATACATACATTATCATAACAGTAGTATGACGTGACCGGAGAGACGAACAGGGTGGGTTTTTTTCACCTCATCTAAAACGAGGTAACAGCGGAAGAACAGCAATAACATCAACCATGAAACAACGTGCTTCTTCTCTACACCTTTCACGTTTCGTGACAGGTTCCAAAATACATCTCCAAGCACGACAATCGTTGTATTCAACAAATTGTAACCTGCATGCCTTAAAGGATTCGGATTCATTCCTTCCAATGCTTTCTTAATGATTTCTTGTTTGTGTTTGAGTTCAGTTTGCAGTTCTTTAGTTCTTTCAGATTCTTCGGACAAATTTGCCAGTTCGACATTAATACTCTGTAGATCTTTTCGAATTATTTCTTTGAAGTCCGCCAACACTTTTGCCTCCATGCTGTGCATGTCCGAAACACTTTTTAGTTTAACAATTTCCTTGAGGGCGTTCTGAGCATCAGGTTCGTGAGCTAAGTTGGGATCCCTCAGAAGATTTTCAATTGCCTCAAAAGCCAATTGCTTGTCAGCATCGCTCATTTCTAGTGAGGTCGCGTGTGCCCACTTTTTATTACGGATCTCTCGGACATCCTTGACCAAGTGCGGTGGAACGGCGAAGTGTGTGCACCAGAATATAAGGTTCAACATTGTAGTGATGTCCATGTCTTCCGCGCTCGTCACGGCATGCCCTCCCAAATCAGGAAGGTAGAGTTTAGCTATCTCCCACGGGCCCAAGGCAGGATCAAGCCACTTGCTGGAATCACTTTGTTTCCAATTTGGTTTGCTTTTGTCATGATAAGCTTGAGGATATTTCGCCCAGTCGCATTTCACCATGTCGTGATACTGGTTTGGTCTTCTTTTCGCGACAAAGCCACAGGTGCAAGGTGCAACAACATGTGCCAAGCTTGTAGTAACATTCTTAAGTCTCTGTTTCTCTTTTGATGAATGATTGGAGACCATGACGAAGTTCTGTTGTTAAGGCATGACCAAGAGCAATCCAATTTCTGTACTCAGGCTTAGCCAGTTGTGCAAGTGTTCCCGCCGAAGAGCTAGAAGATGCCATTTACTTAACTACAAAAAGCAACAAACAGTCTTCACTTTTTGCTTGCGACGACCTTTCTATTGTAACCTAATGACCTCCGCCCAGTTTGTTTAAGTTATGGTTTTGGCTTCTCGTTTAAATTACTTTACTGCGTTTGTACTTGTTTTGTTAATTGTTTTCTCCGTTTTCAAACAATATTCAAAATTGCTTGGCAAAGGAAAGGAAAGGAAAGGAACTAGTCTTCTAGCGTTGGAGCACTAATTGGGACACTGTAAGCTGAAATCAACAATTAACGTAAATCAAGTCAAATTTTGGTTTTTGAAGAGAGGGGAAAACTGATTTACCAGGAGAAAAACCTCTCGATGCAGAGTAGAGAACCAACAAACTCAACCCACACATGACGCCGAGTCTGGAATCGAACCCGGGGCACATTGGTGGGTGGCGAGTGCTCTCACCACTGCCCCATCCCTGCACCTCTAAAAACGTACAGCTGAGTGTTTATTTTTAATTTGTTTAAAGCTGCTTTTCGCTCTGTATTGCAATTTTTGGCATATCTTTGGAATATTTTAAATTTTGAATCCGATAAAGTTGCATGATTCCTGGACGACCTACGACAGAAGAGCAGATGCAAAATATTCGTTTTAAATTGTTTTGTTTTGTTTGTTTTTTTTCTATTTGATTGCTTTTCGTCAAGGCTAAACAAAAAATATTCTAAATTGTTTTATCCTGTAAATTCGTTGTTTAAGTAAGGCCAGTAAGAATAAATAACGCGGGAGCTCCGCTTTTCGCTTTAATCTATACAAGTAAGGTTAGAGGCCCTGTATCGCTTCTTGGTATATCAACGCTTTTGTTTACCAGTTTTTCTCAGAAATGGATTTAGCAGTAATCACTTTATTCAAATCAATTAAACTACTCATTTTATAGTTGCCTCTTACGGTCCTGCACCATAAAAAAAAATATCGATTAGACTGGAATACGATACGAGGTTTCTGTTTCGAGCATACGCACTTGAAAAAATATTCCGCCTCTAAAGCCAGTGCGCGTACTCACAACTGGGAAATATTCCTCGTTATGGTACTACTATATTATTCAATTGTATTAGCTATTGTACAGACAACGCACGAAACTAGTACCAATATTCCACGACATTGTACTGTTAGTTATTGTTCGAGTGATGATCCTACGAGGATCTACATCGGCCATCCATAAAGTTATTGTACACTAGGTTATTGTACAGTACAGAACCGGTTTGACTAGTTTAGTTGCTAACGTTTTCCCCCACGCACAAATCTCCCACCCCTCGGTTGTTAACAATTCATGGCTAAAATTTTCGTGGAAAAAGTTGAATAATAAATAGCTTATTAGATGTTTTGGTGTGTAGTATCGCTAAGTATTTTTACTCGTTGTTTGGTTTTTGACTTGCCCTAGCGGCATCGTCAAAATACAGCACAATTCGTAAAAATACTCAGCTATGCTGGCTACACATCAAAACATCTAAAAAGATATATGTATTCCGATCTCAACTCGCAGTACTTTTTCAAATTCAGTTCTCGAGTTTGCGTATGAACACAGAGGAAAGGGCATCATTGAAATAGCAAATGTACGAACGAAAATCGAACCACCCAGATTTACTTAAAATCAAGACATCTAGAAGGCCATGAAAGCAACAAATGTAGTTCGCTAATCAAAGTCTTCTCAACGGTGGAGAAGACGAAGACCATCATTCAAACTTTGGTGCATTCATGCGAAGAAGCAATCTTTGATAGTTTTAAATTTGATGAAAGAGATGATTTAGAAAAGCGATAATAGAAAAAACGTGGAGATGATCGGGATTGGCAACACTGAGGGGACCAGATGGACACCTGGCCAAAGTGGAACCTGCAGGGGAAACGTTAATGAGGGAAATCCCGACACACCTGGAGGCGCACAAGGACCGTGAAGGTAAAAGTCACTGCTCAAAATAGAGTCAAATGGCGAGCATTAGTGGAGGACTAATTTTGCATCAGGAGCGAAGAGGACTGATCATCCCCGGGGCACCAACTGAAAAAATAAAGCATTGATCATCTCTTTCCCTGCAGTTGGCGAGAATGTACGATTTCAGCAATTCAGTCCTTGCAATGTAGAGGGACAATTGCCATCTGAACCTATTTCAATTGCTTAGATGCTACTAGTCTCCGATAGCTAAGTGGTATAGCTTCCGAACTAGAAATCGGACGGCCATTCGTTCGACTCCTGCAAAGGAACTCTGGAACTTTTTTCAGGGGGCCAGTGTCCCTCTTTATTGTTATAAGTTATCTATTATAAAAAAATACAATGTCAAATATTGGTACAAATAAATGTTGTTGTGGCAGTGGCTCTTTCCTGCGCCTTTCTCCGTTTTTCGTTAATATTGTTCAGCCTTTTTTCTCGTGCTCACGGTTGCTCTTTCTTCCGCTGCACGTTACCATAGTTTTCATCTCTTTATTCGGGCTCTTTCTTGCTCTTTCTCTCGTTGTTTGCTTGTGTTTTCTCGCATCTCGAGCATCGTTTACTCTTCGCCTGCTTACCGGTTTTTTTTCCTAGCTATCTTTCTCTTCTTTCCTCGTTACGTTGTACCGGCAACAAATTAAAAAATACTTAGCTTGTTTTTGGTTACGCACAACATGTTTGCTTGTTTTACTAACACGGAGTGTAAGATGCAGTACGCTAGCCATGAAACTTCCCGCCAAAAAAGCGGGTTCCAGCAATGCGACATTTGAATCAAAGTGCCACTGTCGTTACTCGTGGATATGAAAGTTACTGCGATTGTTTAAAATTGGCAGGCTGAAGTTCTCTTTATGCATTAGCATTGATAGTTGGATAATTGTGTAACAGCACGGTGGGCTCTTATATGCAACTAGATACCCAAAATAATGCATGTATGTGAGGTAATCCCCTTTGCTGGAATTCAACCCTGTGAAATAAGTATACCATTTCTCCAATAGGCATAAGATTACTCTTTAACACATCCTCTATAAAGAGCTGTACCATGTTTTCAAAGTTTGTTGCACAGATGACAGGGTAATTTTGAATAAGGTGTTTTTTTTTTGTTACCAGGTCATATCGTTAATGTCATCAGGTTTAGCAAGTATAGCAGATCCATTTAGTAATATTAACACTCTTTGTGCCAGTTATACATTCCTCCAACAAACCTTGCGAATATTTATCACTATATTTGATACTGTTACACTTAGAAACAGATGATTTGAACCATAACTGATCACAGCAAGTGCATATACGTATATACAGGGCCATGTGTTATCTTATCACGAAAAAGACTGAATCACTTTTGACATTGAATGTCCAATAGAGTCTTGACCTTGACAAATTTCAGTTTGATTTAGCCTTGAGCTCTGCATAGCTTTCCTTAAATGGTTTTATGCTTTTCTGTTTAGGTCTCTGATATGTTCTGGATTGCTTTTCTTTTCCTATTCCCTTGCTGCTTCAATATGGATTCAACTCCAGCAGCATGCACATTCATGTGATAGGAAGGATCATTGTATAACTGGTGCGCAACAGAAGAAAAGAAGCATGAACCATCTTTCTAGTGACTTCAATCCTTTTTGAGCTAATCGAGCCTATAACAGTGCTATAGAAGGAATTCTCAGTTTGTATGTGCTGTATGTGTACTCGTTCCATGAGCAACAGGGCCTGGGTTCGATTCAATGTCTCCTGATATCAATAGCTCTTCTCTTGATAGACAATAATTCTCATTTTGTTGGTTCAATTTTGTCGAATGCGTAGAAGCAGATTGATCTTGAATACACAATAGAAATGACAAGTCTTTTTTGTGTTTAGCAGTCCTGCGGATGATAAGATAGAAATGACGATTAGCATATCCTACTCTCGAAGATTGTTACGTCAGAGTTGCGGTCTAGGTATGGAGATATAATATTTTCCAAAAGCAAGAGATAAACACTTTCTCAACCCAGACGAGCTCGGTACGTTCTCATTTAAATAATGCACCATACACTTTCTAATTACCTTGTCTTTCTGAAACAAGCTCGACGTTTTCTTGTAAGGAATTAATCCTGGAAGGTTTTCTGTTCCGGGAAGCATGTGCCGTGCCTCAGCCCTTGCTCTATCGCAGGAGATTGGTACGGATTTCTCATCAGTTTTCGTTACATAATCAGTGACCGAGTCTTTCGACAATCCTTTATTATGGTCCACCACACAAGTACTAATGTCTGGAAGCATGAATTGCTTGGTTGCCTCACTGTTTTTCATGTCACGGATGTTGCTCAAGTTGTATTCATGTGGCTTTGATGACTCATAGCTTGCAAAACTTAGTGATAGCTTTGATAAACATTGGCATACTTTGAAAGCTTCGATGTTACTCTCCAAATGGAAGTCACCCTCCACATGGAATTTGTTTATCCCCCGTGAGCTTAGGGGATGAACAAGCACATGTCTTCTCACGATGTGTCTGTCGATTCCATTTCTACATGTATTTATGTCTTCGCGTTGGTCAGTGAAAGGCGGTGCACAATTAATTGCACCAATCTGTACTTGTTCAGAATATTTTGCTTCACCTTCGAAGAAAGCCATTTCTTTCATTCTTCCGTTTCTTGCTTCTAAATGCAGCGGAAGGTGCTCAAACACTTAAGTGTAAAAGCGACATACAGCAATGGCGGCGCACAACCTCGCAAACAGGAAGTCACAGCTTTCTAAGCTGTGTTGTGATTATCCATCCTGATCGGCTTATTAGATACAACTTCCGGTTACGCACGAGTGACACATTTGCATAAAGAACCTCACCAAAACTCATGGATATATCCTCGAGTAAAAATTGGCTTACATGAAAAGTTGAACGTGCGTACGGACGGTATTGCGATGGCGTCATAACCAATTTCCTGGGGTTATTATATTTTCTTAACCATGGTGCTATTAATTCAAAAGGGAATTATTTCTCACAATGCATTCGGATGAAAAGACTCTCTCGACGGCATAGCTGAATTGCGGCCTTTCTGAGACGTAACCAAAAGTATACAAAAAGTATGGAACACTTACATTCTTACGAGGAGACTAGTATTTTCAGTGAGTTTTATGTTTTGTTCTTGAGGTAAGACGACTTGACACCTGCATAGTTTTTTGGCCGTTCTCTTGCAGCCATAGAGTCCGATCGACAAATGCGAGTGTAAAAAAAATCCGTCGGGTTCGAGGAAATTATGAATCGTGTGGAAGGAAAAATGAACATCAATGTTTAAAGGTGGGCAGACACGAAGGGTCATGTTGCATGGACCCGTTTCCCGAAAGTCCCGAAACTTTTCGGGGCATTTTCGGGTGTCACAATTCCTTTTGTATCTTAAGAACAGAGAGGATTTAAGTCGTCAAACTTCACAGACAAATTTCTTTTAGTTACCTTGAAAACATGTTAAAAGGTCGCGTTTCCAAAACAAGCGGTTGGCAGTTTCACAAATGGCTTTTCGGGCCCGAAAAGTTTTCGGGACTTTTGAGAAACGGGCCTATGGTGCAGCGACATGTTGTAGAGACAAAAAAGTGAGTAGTACACACTGAGACGACATGTAGGAGGGACGTGTGGCGGGGACATGTAGCATGGACAAAATTGCAACATGTGTACACACATGAAAATGTTGTGCATGGGTTCATGTTTCAGGAATGTGTTGCAGCGACATGTCCCCTGGTGTGAGCGGATACTTTTGTAACTGTGCAACACCAATTTAGGGGTTATTTTGTCCCTGCGACGTGTCTCATGAAGTTCAAAAAGCAAATTTCATGGGACACAGTCACTAGCGGTAATGTGTATCTTTAGGCATGCCCATAAAAGCGAACCTCTCAATTATTATGTGCTTATGTTTTTGTTTTCAGGTATTTGTTAAACTCGTCTGCTTACCAGAAAATAAAGATAAAAATAAAATACCGTTTATTATCTCTTTGGTAACTAAATTACAGAGATTATTTACATCAATCACAAATTACTGAAACTTCTTACATGGCATAAATGAAAATTCCAAAAGGATAAATACGACCAATCCGGCCTGAACATCACTATAAATTAGTCTCTTTCCCCGTGCTCATTCTTGATCTTTTCGTCGTTTTTCGTCACCATTATTCTGCCCGGTTTCTCCGTAGTCGTGCTTTCTCTTTCTTCCGCTGCTGGTTACTATACTTTCGCCTCTTTCTTCGGGCTCTCTCTCTCGTTGTTTGGCACTGATATTTCGCCTGTTTTCTCGCACTCTAAATCGCCGCTCTCTCTCACGCTGAGCATCGCTTACTCGACGCCTGCTGGCCACGCAACTTCCCGCCAAAAAAACCCGGGCTCCGGCAGTGCGACATTTCGCAATGTAAAGTTGAAGGTACGGACGGACGGACAGTCTTCCAATGACGTCATAACCAAAATTTCGTTGGATTTTAATACCATATTTTCCGTGATTAGTGTGGGGGAACCGTGACACATTTAATATTGTCACTGCGCATTAGCCTGGTTTAAATTTATTACCCTTGTGATTTCAGAATCATACGTCTCTTCGAGAGGCTCGAAAGGGTTTTCAGCTTAGCATACGCGCGTCAACCACACATGACCTCCTTGCATCAGCCAGGAGCCCATGAGTAGGAGCGAGCAACTCCCATACTAAGCCTTTGGACTACCTTTGTCGCAAAACAACAAAGACAGTTCCGGTTCGGTGACGCTATGACGTCAAGTTAGTTTCCTGTGATTGGTCATCAGGCTCCTGCGGGAGTCTCATTTGCGGGAAATTCAATCGAAAAATAAATCGGTCTGTGAAAACCCCGTGACAGGAATATAATTATGGGAGTTGCTCGCTCCTACTCACGGGCTCCTGCATCAGCTCATGAATAAATCTAGATGACCGGAGATAAAACGTTACCGCTAATTTCGCTCACTTTTCTTGTAATTCTTATATAAATGAATTCTGAACATACATCTATTCACAAAAACTACGAAAATTTTGCGAAAACGGTTTAATGGTTTCTTAAATCCGTTTGCGTTGGTCCGTAAATTCACCCGTGTGCGGACTTAAATGAGCGGGTGACGCATGCGTAAATGCTGATCATATAACCACCTCATTTTCCTGCGTAAGTGCAACTCTACAATAGACTCTATAATAGACCTCTATCTATTTTAATTGCAACTTTATTCGTTTATATCTCTGCTTCCGGACGGTAATTTGATTCCACTTTTAATTAATTTAAAACGTATTACTTAAAAATTTAAAAGAATTCTGTAGATGAAAAGAAAATTTGAGGCATATTTCGAATTAAACGATCTTTCTGTAAAACTGGCCTACAGATTTTGTTGAATTTTATACTTTTTAGAAATTATTTCTAACATTATCAGGTAAGTTTATGGGAAGACTTCATCGTCCCGTTTTTCAACAAAACACAATATATGTTGACATGAGTGAATTATATGTTGATTTTAAGGCTCAAAGAAATGACTTATATGATATCTTGAAAGAAAATGTGATAAGAGAAATCTATGATGGGTACTTTTAAGTACTCATCATAGATTGTATTAAGATATACTGTATTAAACATTATTATTTAATTATTAAATATTATCAAATGTACTAAATAGTGTATTAA
>NC_090870.1:59086645-59104145 GCF_036669935.1 Montipora foliosa
ATTTCGAGCCTCCTTAAGGCATATTTGTCAAGACACGGACCCCACAACCATATTAAGAAGACAAATACCAAATAAGGTTATCGTTACCAGTTTGTCGCAATCGAGATACGTTTTGTCCACGTTGTCAAAATGGCGGAAACAATGATAAACAGAAACTAAAACTTTATTGTGATGAACTGGTTTTAATTCTTTTCGACGCCGTCGATAAATTTCCAGGCTTTTTCCCAAACCTCCAGGTTTTTTTTGCCTTGATATCAAGGTTTTTGGTCTTTTGGTGTTGAGAAGTACGTATTAGACAAGTTACATACACCAGTAAATTTCTTTGACTCAGCGTCTAAATCCAAGCCGGGTTAGCAATAAAAATTACAAGTTAACAGCTTTCCTTTTCCTTATTGTAGAAGCAGCCTCCGTAGATATTTACATTTGCTTATGGTTTTTAGAAATTAATAGAGTTCTGTTCATTACGTTTTAGAACTAGTGGTAATCTCGGAATATTGAAGTGCTTTCGACAGTTGCTGTGGAAGGAAACGTGAAGGTCAGTGAAAGAAACAATCTTATAAGACCTGAGGATACGAACATGTACTTCTTGAGAGAATCTAAAACAGTGATCAGGGAATAGGGAATCTGTAAAAGCGGGAATCACTAAGATAGGGATTCTCTAAAAGGGCGAATCTCTAAGAGGGCGAATCTCTAAAAGAAGGTTTCCCCGAAACGGCGAATCTCTAAGAGGGGGAATCTCTAAAAAAAGAATAATTAGAGATCTTGTCTTCTATAGACAAATCGCCTTTAAAGGCAGAATGTTTTAAAAGGCGTTTTAAAAGTGAAATTGTTAAACCATTTTTACAATCCATACAGAACTGCTGCTTTGGAAAATGAGAACAAAACGTAACTTGACATTTTAAAACCTGGAAAAGTGTGGTTCTTATCAAAGTGCCTTATGAAAGCGATAAATTAAGAACTTCAGAGTCAGCAATCTTTGCTGATGACTTTTGAAAAAACGTTAAACCATATAGGGGCCACGAAATGGTTCTTCAGAAATACCTTTAACAATTGTAGGTTAAAATACTAAATACTATCAGAAATAAACATACCTAATCTTCTTGTAAATTTGTTTGCAATCCAGAGTCTTCCAGAGAGTGTTGCTGTAAATTATATCTAACGGTCAGTAATACCTAAAAAAATTCATGACGCAGAGTTAAAGAGTTTTTCATTTATTAATGCCGTATAGTTTTACATGAGACAAAATTTTGCAGCTTTCTGTTTTCGACAAGCAAAGGAATATCCAGGAATTAAGAGTATCATAAGCAAACCACCAAAATTATCTAGCTTTTTTCGCTTACTGGTAAAAGCCAACGGAAACTTAAATTCATTCACGCTTCAATACGACCGGGAAAGGGCACTGTCAATATATTTTCTATGGTATTCCTGCCGTCTGAAACATCTTTGGGAGAATTTGGCTTCTTTTATTCGGTTAGGTTGACAAAATGTTTTCCCTTATTCATTCGACACACTCTCCCTTGTTCTTTCTTTTTGCGTGTGCACGTGAATAGTATTGAATTAAAAAAAGTATCACACAACTGAAAATAAGGTAATGACAATAAAACCAACCTAAGGCATTAGAAAGCATCTTTGTACACTATATATTCTTTTTAATTTCCTTTGAATTCCATCGAGCAGTGCTTCACGAAGTGGGTTCAATCGTGCTCATGATATAATCTGAGAAAAATTAATGCCATTCCGTTTTCCCACCCATTTATAGAGTGCTTTCACGTGACGTCACGGCAGCCATGTTGGTGTCCTTAAACAAAGGAACGGCGGCCTTTGTTGGTGTACCCAACTAATCTTTCGGGAATTGAGTTACTGATCACGTGAGCGAAAACACTCATAGACTACCGACTCAGTTGCTGTTCTTCCAGTTGAACTGTCCTTGGATCGTAGGTCTAAAAACAAAGAACGCTTCCGATTAGAAAGATTGCCAATTGCAATCATACGATAAATTGTTAGGTGGGTAACGCCAATCTGTCCAGTCAATTATCTTAGCCAGCTATTCACATCAATCCAAATGAATTCAATGTCAAGTGTCTTTTCGTGGGGTAAACTTGAACCTTGAAGTGGATTCCCAGAGGAGAAAAACAGAACGCGAAAAAGTCATAGACAAGTTATTTCTTGGCCATTAACGTGACGGTGTATGTTCACAAACTACACTGTTACGTTACAACCTTATGAATGTAAAATTGAAAGATGTGCGTATAGAAAGGCTTGCGTCCTCGGACAATAGCTTGAATGTCGTTCGCAAGTTGTTCATAGATATGATAATGTTTTTGATACACCTGAAAGCCATTACCCTGCGAGCAGAGTCTCTTTCGATCTTCCTAGATGAGTCGGGAAGAGGAAAGAAGACTTTGCCAGCCGCCTCAACATTTCGTATTGAGTATGCGTTAAAAATTCAAATGTATTTACTGTCAGCACGCATGACCAGTAACCAAAAAACAAATATTTTCGAACAACTCTGGAAAACACACGACAATCAAGGAATCATTCCATTGGAAACTCAAGATAGTTCATAGCCTTGAAATACCATTTCCATTTTTACTGAACGAGACACTCCATGAGCGTACACCAAGCAAGGAACAGATTTTGTTAGCTTGCTTTATGCAAAATAAACATTGATGCAAAAATAAATAAATAAATATTGATACACAGTTTTTAGGGAGAGCAGAAGGAAGTTTTCGAGAATAAAATATTTTACCATCAGCAACGAAATTAACGACATGAAAACAACATTAATTTTTAACCGCGAATATGAAAAGTTGCGATCAGCGACAAACATTTTGCGAGATTTTTGCTACGTTCAATTTTATTGTACTTTTGGCAGCACAAGTAAATCGCAAAACTGAAAGTGACATCGAATTCAGCGGGCGCCGTGATCAAGTTACCGCGGCGTGTTTACTCGCGAAACAGTGAAGCATCTGTGTCAAATGATGGTAGGATACAAGCTTTTTGTTTTTGTCAGTTTTCTTTTTCTTTCAAGTGTTATAAAGTTTGGCAAGAAATGTGCGAATTCAACACAAAGATCACAATCGCCCCACTCTTGAAGTTGACCATTGTTTCTGCAAAGTAAAATTTACTCTCCAAGACGAGGTTATTTGTCACCAGGTAATTCCATAGTTTTGGAAATAGCAGCTGCTATATTATTCATCAGCGTCACAATTTTTTGGTGATTTTGGGGCTCATTTTGTTGAAACTCAAGCACGCTTCCAACAGACCTGTTTATTTTCGTGAACCCTTCCTGCTTACAGAGCACTACCACAAAAATCCTCCCGTATCACATTTCAACAGACGTATGCAAATTTGTTAAGCTCGAAAATTACACAACATGATATTAAAATTGACAAAGGCTGGAAGTGTCACAAAACCCTTTTCCAGCGAAAACTTTATTGAAACAAACAACATATTTGCTATTAGAGGCAAAAAGCCCTTCCTATTTCAATTGCGTGCGTGCAAACAAAACACACAATCCGTGTCACAAAGCATATGCAATTAAATAAATTTCTGACAGTTCACATCCAACCCCTTTCGAAAGAACCTTGACCGTAAATAATGGAGCACAAAAGAGACAACAAGCTTTCATTCAAATAATTCTTCACTATCACTATTTTTTTTTTTACCTTTGCAGAGTTGAGTGCAAAATAAATGTAAATTGCCAGACAACTTAGATGCGACTTCAGTAAACACTTTGATGCATTCAAGGCGTTCGATTCCTTCAATGTTTGTTAAATCCATAAAAAAAATTGCCATTTGATTTCGGTGTTGGATATAATACCAAGTTAGTAAAATATTAGAAACAAAGCTCACTTGATATCCAAAGGCGAAAAATAAAATTGTTGTCGAAGACCATTACTCGTCGCTTTAAAGATTGCAGATATTTATTTTTCACCAGCTGTCTTGTTCATCCAATTGACGTTCCATTCTTGAGCTCCATGAGGGTATATTGTGTTTAAAGATCCACTAAAACGCCATTCGATTTTGACGTGGGAGGAAAACCGGAGTACTCGGAGAAAAACACTTGAGTCAGGTTGAGATCGACTGAAACTCAGCCCACATGCAAGCCGGGGCCAGAGATGAACCCCGGCTAGCAGTGGTGGGAGGCTCGATAGATAACCACTAAGCCACCCTGACTCCCTAAACGTTCCCCTGTGTGCACCAGAGAAATCTACGCATTACCCGAGCCCCGTCAAACCTAACAAAATACGCACAGAAGACTCTATGCACAGACACCACTAATCAAGGGAGTGACAGGCAAGACTTTTCATGACACGGAAAAAATAAAACGGAGAAATGAAACGCAGATTCCAACTGGGTTTGGCAACCCAGCAAGTGTTTGAAAAATCGAAACTGGACTGACTCATCCAAAAAACTGGATTACCGGTAAATCAAAGAATGTCGAGGCTGCTGATGGAGTCTTCTTTCCTCTTCCCTCCTTATCTAGAAGATCGAAAGAGACTCTGCTCGCGACAGCCATTAGACTTCACCATGCTCTTGACTTTACACAACTTTTTACAACAAAATTTGGATGTGCCTCCACTATTGTATTTTAGAGATTCCTCATTTTAGAGATTTCCCCGATTCCCCAATTCCCTTCTCTTTAGCCCTGCTTGAGCACGCCGAGTACTATGACTCATGTGACTGATGTGAAATACTTTGCCCGTTGGTTACACTCTGAATCATAAGTAAGTGCGATCTTTTCAGTAGAGAGTGCGATCTGTTTAAGGAGGTAAGTTGTCGTCAAAGTATTCTTTGCGTTGTTTCTGAGGAAACTTTTCAACGTAAATAGCCATGTGGTTACTACTTAAAATGTAATACTTAGGCACAGAAAGATTGAAGAAAATAAAAGGGAATCGAGTAGCATTGGCATCGAGGCTGATATGTTGATAATTTCCGAGTTCACTTCCACTTCTTTTTCACAGCAAGTAAAGGCGCGAATTGCTGTGGTTATACTTTTCGTGTGAATAAATTGCAGTAATATACACAAATTGAAGTTGACAGTGGTCAATACTAAAACTAACAGCTTGACTCCGTGCCCATCTTTCCATTAAATCCTTTAAGATGCTGTCACGACAAAAGTTCACTAAAGTGAATTCCTGTCGTACGGGGTTGGAATCTGGATGGGAGACCATCGAGATAGACGCCTGATTGCCTTTAGTAAATTTTTTAATAGGAATACTCATATTTAACGGCGTCTTGACAATTCATAGGAGACAAATATAGGAGTAGTTATTGATTATGAAATGCGTTCGTTGGGAGAACTTTGGAGGCTGGAATCACCAGACGAGCCGAGAAGATCAGGCTTCCTATGCTCTTATCCTTGAGTCAACCTTTGCGCGTATCTTTCTATTTCTGCTTCCCTTCAGCAGGAGACTGAAATTTACATCAATTTACACCAATTTGCTTAATTTACATACATTGACAGGCCCGTAACCCAAGAAGGGGGGGGGGGGAGTGCATGGGGTGCGACTGCCTGCACATAACCGAATGTTTCGGAAAAAGAAATGGAACACCTTTCATAATCTTAAAAAGGACAAATCCAGAGTTATCATGAAAGCCGACAAAGGAAATGGTTTAGTGAATTATCACAACAAGATGGAAACTCTAAGTTCAGGACAAAGACCTTGCTATGAATTAGTTTCCTCTCTACCTTTCACCAAAATTAAATTTGAAATAAACATTATGTGGCTATCTGTAAGGAGAGTTATAAAAAGATTGATAAGTCAACTGATTGGAAACTACACTCAAGTCAACTGACGGCATACCTCCAGGTATTCGATGTTCAGCGAACACCACAAAGAAGGAAACCCTCTTAGACCCCTGGCCTCGGTTGTTCAAAAGGTGGATAACACTATCCAGCGGATAAACAATAACAAAACCAATTGAGTTATCCAGTGGATAGTGATTTATCCAGTGGATAGCGCTATCCACCCTTCGAACAACTGGGGCCTGGTCACTAACAATGTCACAGGCTCGGCGCTCTACAACACGAAATCTTATCACCACTCCAAAATCGAAATGGATACTCGGTTTCCAAGTCCTGACAGTTTTCTAGAGAAGTTGCTCGTATCAGGATTGACTATGATAACGCTTAAGTTTCATTTGACGTTTCTTTCTTCCCCCTCGATTCTGGTTGACAAAGTGTGTGATTATATCAAGAATAACCTTGAAGATCACAATCTCTTCCTTCTAGGACAAATTAAGATATCAATGACATTGTTAGGCTACTAAAGTTCATGATTGTGTTATGTGAAGTCCTGTTAGTCCTGTTACAGCTAACCTCAGTATGGAAGAGATTGAGGAATCTCCGATAGGTTTGTCAACTCTTGATCCATTGCCAGATATTTTGACATTCCGCACTCATTTGATATGTCCCTTTTTCTGGCGTTGAAAGATCTTCGAGTTTTTTCAATATAACACCAAGAAGACAACATCAATTTGTGAATCCGGAGAGGGTCGAAACTTCGGTATCGGGAACTCCTGGTTGTAGCGTTTTCATTGGTTTTGCTGGCCAAAAAAATGTCTTACTCTTTTAAGACGACTGTCAGGGGTTCCGTTAGGCCTGTGATGTAAGGAAGTAATGTAAACGACTTCTGATCATTAGGAGTTTGAAAAACATGCCAACCAGAGATAAATTGTCAGCAGGTCTGGTCGGGCAACCTTGGTCTCACCGTATGTCATAAATAAATTTGGGCGGATAACTGTTTGTCGCTTTACAAACTCGGTTAAATTTGTTGTCTTTGCCTTTGACTGTGTTGGGTAAATTTCATGCCCTGCGTAGACGGGTTGCCCGGCGATGTGCTTTGTGTTTTCTGTCATGGTGGGAATGGAAATGTAAGATCTATCCACGTGAATGGGCTTCCTGCACTGTAACGTTTGCGACAAAATATCTAGAGTGTCAATTTGAGTTATGTTTATACAAAATAGAGACAAGAATGTTTTCTCAGGCATTCGTTTATGCAGCAGTCGGGCTCAGATTACAAAAATCATCCAAAATTGCTCCTGGTTCTGCTTCATGCGAGATCGATCATCCAATGCCATTCTCAAGTAAGGACAAAAAATGGACCCCCTTTCTTTTGCACCGGGTCCTGGACCCCTTAAATGTACCTTTTCTACAATCCCCTATTTCTTGTAAATCGAAGAGAGAAAAAAAGTTCGCGAAACAGCTTACAAGAAGAAAAACAAAAGGCCGCACTTGTACAAGGGTAGCGTGGTATTTTATTTAAGAAGTATTGTCAAGACAAAAGCATCTTACTTCTTAGTCACACTAGACCTCTCAATTGTACTTGTCTGTTAACAGTTCTTCAGCAGTAGAATTGATGGTGGTTTTGGAACGTAACTTGTACTTTCAGGAACATCTCAGCTTGAATAAGGAAACTGAGGAAAATTCATTGGATGGAAATGTGATTGTACTGTAAACGGCGCGGGAGTGTTATCTGCTTCTTTTTACCAAAAAATTACAGTAACTTCCTTCCAGTCGTTTGCGAACGAAACTTGGCAGTTGATTATTAGGAAAGGCCATGTAGCACATAGCGAAATATTGTCATCATCGCCAAAAATACAAGAAAACAAAACGGTGCAACAAAAACAAAAATGGTTTAGTGCTAGTTTGTGACAAGGAATTAATGGCTTAAAAATCATACCGGTAGGGTATTTCTGTGTGAAATGGCTCTTTCAGACAGTAATTGATTCAAACAGATCATAAATAGTTCGGTTGCCGATATAAAAAGGAGACAAACTGTTGCGAATCGGTTTATTTTAAATTAGAATCCATCTGTTCATACGACATGAGGTACATTACCAAAAGTAGGACTGCTCCAGTGAACTCAATCCATCCTGTCTTCTCATAAGGTTTAAAAGTCTGTTTATTATACAATATTCTGCAGCATACTGAACGATTCCAAGTTGTTGTTGTTGTCTTTCGTCGAACACTTCTTTTTAACTTGGGTAACGCTTTAATTAAAGAATTTCCTATTTTAGGCTCTTGTCAGCATGTATCGGAGAGACAGGGACTTGGAGAAAAGTTTGGCAAAAAGCTTCGTCGCGTTTTTGGAGAGTGAAAATCGCAAGGAAGACATGCCTTTTCAGCAATTAAAGCAGATATATGAAAATGAATATCGACCGTTGTGTGGAATCCCGAATATAAGTTTTTCCAGAATAATCAATGCCCTCTCGTACGACCTTAACCAGTGTCAACGATTACAAGATCGAGTCGTATTTGGAGGTGGAGAACAGGCTGCTCTTCAGCTGCTAGCAACTGGTGGAGCAGACGATTCGAGTGATGATGAAAATGAGGATGAAATCCCAAGTTTATACTGCAAGACCTGCAAACGACAACTACGTAACGCACGGGACTATCACACCCACCTGGCTTCTGTGAGGCATCGTCAACAGGGCTGCCTTCAAAAGATTCGAAAATCTTTGGAGAAGTAAGGACAACTGAATGTGTTCTTGTATTTCTTGTTTATTCATTATAACTTCTCTATTGCTTTCAAACAACTTTTCTCATGCGTAGGGAATTACAATGTCATTTGGAATATCATCAGTGTTGATAATGTTCCCTGCAAGTTGAAACAAGCCATTTTTTCCAGGCATTAGGGTGCAGAAAGCTGTTTCCACATTATTGACGGTTAAGCAAGTGTCCAGCTAATTAACTCAATTTTCCCCAAACTTTTAATTTGAGCCGAAACATGGTTCGATGGGCGTTTTCCATTAACCAAGAAATTCCGGAAATTCCGGTTGGGATGTAAATGGAACACACGTTTTTGGTTCGTTCCACTGGAAAATTTCCGGAATAAACGGAACTTCTGAAAAGGTAGTCCTGTTTTCCCGTTGGAAACTTTCCGATGGAAATGTGTGTTCCATTTACAACTTTTGAAAGGTCTTACCACTTCCAGGCTATTCACGGCCACATTTTTAAATTTTGGCACGTAAAATCGCAATCACTGGGCGGCGAACGGACCTGAGTTAAAGGGAACACGTTTTTCACCCGATGGAAATTTCCACCGAAATTTCCGGAATTTTTTGTAAATGGAAAACGCCCGATGTGTCTCAAAACTGTCTGAGAGGCCTCGTCCACACTATGCCGGATAAATTTGAAAACGCAACTTTAAGTGCGAAAACGGAACAAAAGTTTTCCGTCCACACATGAAAGCGGATAAAATGTTCTGCGTCCACACTACAGCGTTTTATCGGCGGCACAATTGCTTAATCTCACTTTGAGCATGCTCACAGTAAGAAGACATTCGAAAATTTTCTCTCCATTCTTCAGCGACAACAACTTCGTTAACAAAGTTGTCTCACCACGCACTCGTTCTGCCAGGTCGAGACCAGAAGCGTTTCTGCTTGTAAGGTTGAGAGCGTCGCGTCGCTTTCCTAGTATCCTTTGACACCAATGATTGTCTAAAAGTTTTTCCTGATTCTCTGGCGTACAATGTTCATCTGAAGTAAAGCAATACTTGACTCCAAATAAGCGATTAAAGAAGAAATTATTGTCAACAAGACAGAAAACATGGTGTTGTCCACAATGTTGAATTTATGATCGAGAGAGACTTGGGAAGATAAATCACATGACAAAATGACGTAAGCGTATTCAATAAGTTCCGGATACGAAAAGTTCTCCGTCCACACTAATACAAAAAAGTTGCGTTTTCAAATTCTTCCACTCTAGAGAGCGTATTCTAAAAGTTCCGTTTTCGCGGATCTTTTTATGCGGATATGTGCGTTGTAGTGTGGACGGAAGGCCTAACCGTAACAAAAAAGTTGCGTTTTCAAATTTATCCGGCATAGTGTGGACGAGGCCTGAATTATAAAAACTGGGAGAACCACGCATGGGAAAAATCCAGTCTCAATCAACAAGTTAGCCTTGTCTATTAACACTTAAATTTTAGGCTTTGTTTCTGTCCGCACTGTTTTTTTCGTTATCAATTTATATATGGAATCACATTTACTATGTATATTACTATGTATATGTTACAGGTTGAAATAAAATTCAGGTTCATTTAATTTCAACCTAGGTTGATTTTTTTCAACCTAGGTCAAATTTTTTCAACCTAGGTTATTATGAATGTCTAAAAAAGGGTTTTCTCCTTTTTTGGGGATGCAATTAAAAAAAATGGGGCCTGGATTTTTAGGGGGGATAAAAAAGAAAACGGCTTCCTCCACCTTTCCCTTGCCTTCCGTTCTTCGTGCACTTACCGTCTCTCCCTCTCCTTCCCCCCTTACGGTCCTTACTTTCTACTAACATTCCATACCGCTCCAAGAATTCGAACCCTCGCACTACTGGACATCTGCGATTTCTTCGCCTTCGTATGAACCGCTAAGCCATCGAATCAGCAATAGAACTACAAAAGATAACATTTGCAGTTTAATCAAAGGAAAGAACTCGTCTTCGAACCACTGGTGTCGTCATCTTGGAGAATCCGCTTGTAAAAAACATAACCATTCACAGAACAATTGCCAAAAAGCTGTATGAAGTGGTTTTCGGAATCTCTGGGAGAAAAGAAATAAAAAAGCCACAAATACAGAGCAGGGGAATGGTTAATAATTTGAAAAAGTGGATGAACCAGACATTGAAGGAGAGCAGTGTCTGACACTTGCAGACTAACTCTAAATCACAGCTATTGAAAGCCAACCGCTCAAAAATGGGTCCTGAGACTTAAATACTGTTTATGAGAACTATTTGAAATGGGTGCTTAGACTTAAATACTGCTTATCAGCGCTATTTGCAGGGAGCCAGCAGTCTACCTTTTGCAGTCATCATAAGAAGTTCAAACTGCAGGATTATATAGCACTGAAAATCAATAGAACGGAAATGGAAACGCCCCTTCATCCAAATGTGCTACTTGCCAAAATTGTAGAACTTGGAGGGGGATTTGTCAAAATAATCGCAAAATTTGGATTTATCACTACAAACAGACTCAGCAAAATTTTAAAAAGAATTAAAATTCAAAAGAAATAACACTTACAAGAGCCTACAAAATGGCTTCTGATCAATAAATTACAAAACCCTTTTTCCTGACTTTTTAAAGTTTTGTTTTTACTTGCTTTTGATTATTACGAATTCCATATAAGCAAATTGAACGATATAGCAAATAACTAAGCAAATTAAAAATCAACAATAAATCACGTATGTTTCGGTTCTTTTATTCCTTAGAAGATAATTTAATATTGTTTCCCCCCTGCCCTCTAAAGGAGATTCATCAATGAACAATGTCCTTCTAAAAAGCCCTAAGAAAGAAAAGCAGAATTGGTTATCAGGCACATTATGCCTAACCCCAACCTTAATGCCAACCATTTAAAATCAGTGCTTAGACTTAATAACAACTAAAGGCGTTTTTACAGACTGACTCATGTAAAACGTACGTTAACCATATTCCCTTCCCACGTACTTGCGAACAATTGATTAAATTTTTGTTCAAGTTTCGTACTTTCAATTTCAACCCAGGTTAAAATTAAATTTACCTGGATTGAAATCATTTCAACCTGAATTTAAAATTTACCTGTAACATATATTTCTTTAGGATGTGGCAAATTCAGACATTTTTTTTCCAGGTCATTTAGTAACTGGTGAAGATGTGAGACACATGAAAACATGTCTTCCAAATTAAAACGTTTCATGGTCTTTTCAAAATTGTTTATTCATTTACTGCTTTCTAGACTGCTGGTTCAATTTACTCAACGTACGAAGATTTATTTTTTCGCAAGTTTTTTCTGTAAAATGATTTGCGTATAATGCTTCGATAAAATTCTATATCATCTTGATTTCAGACTGAGGTGACAAACAAGTAGCAGAAGATGAAGATGTTATAGAATTATATCGAAATATTAAAAGTAAACGTTTCTCAGCATTTGTTGCCTGTATTATAGACACAATGCATTTACTCGGAATTACATTTATTCTCTAGGCGCGCAGGTGTTAGGTTGACGTTTTCCGTTTCCGTTTTACTCTGGGAAGAGCACAGATGTCTAAGAAATTCTGGTCACTGAGACCCAGTATGTGTTCGAATATCGACAAGAATTACACAGATCGTCTTTTTACGCATTTGACGCACTAAAATAGGCATTAAATGATACAATAACCACATTTTTTTTAAAATCATTTTAGTGCTTGAAAGGACGGTATGATAATGTCTAAGGGACCGTTCATTTTTTAGGAGAAAGAAGGGGCTGGTGGGATTTTGGGGGGGGGGGGGGGGGCACTAAAAAAAATTGGCTTGAAAGGGGGGGCCAGCCGAAAAAAAATGAAGGAAAAGGGGGGGTTGGACGAAAATATTAGATTAAAAATAGGGTAAGAGATTTTACAAATTGAGGAAATAATTGACCTCTTTTATTTATAACAAATATACTAAAACATTTCCAGGATATTCCAGAAAACTTCTCAACAGCTTTTTATATATTTTATAATAACAGTGAACGTACCATAATAACAGTCTTGAATAGTAACAACTTTCTTTTCATTCATAAAAATGTTGTTGTCAAGCGCATATTAAACAAAGACCAATAATTTGAGTCCTGTAATTGGAACTGACCTCGTTACCAAGGCTTTTTATGAGAAATTTAATGGGAGGGGCATGAAACTACTACAAGGTGTCCAATTCATCATTTTCGACGTTCTCTTTGATCTCGTCGTCGCTATCTTCCTCTTCTTCTTCCTCCTGTTCTTCTTTTTCCAACTGTTAGGGCAAGGTATTAGTTTAACTATTTTTGCCCTTTTCTCATTAAGTCTTCATTATGCTTCTCTGTAAACCTGTTTATGTTTGAGAGAATAAACTGTCTGTCTGTCTGTCTGTCAAACTGTCTGTCTGTCCTGTTCTTCTTCGTTGTCTTCCCCTTCTTCCTCTTCTTCGTCGTTTTCTTCTTCATCTTTGTTCGTGTCTCCGACGTTTGAGCTATAATCTTCAGGATGCAGGAAACAATACATCCGGTTTCTTACTTCTGGCTTAAGGTTGGTAATCAGCCTGCTTCCTGCCGCGTTGCTGAAGTAGTTTGATTGCAGTAGGTGAGCGATGAATGCTGCATCCCGTGTTAGCAACACTGCTGCTACATCTACATCATTTATGCATGCTTCCGGGATTGTCAGGGAGGGAGGATAAAGAAGACAACTGGGAAGCTCTATTGCAAGGGGATTTGCAACTCAGATATGATACACGCGTCGGACGTTGTTTTCAAACCGTTTGCGTTTTCTGCTCTTTGATTTCCTACGGTTTTCTTTTAATTTTCTTTTTTTTGACGCATAGTTTCCTGTGAGGCCCTTGAAGATCTGGTCGAAGGTCTCCTTCCTTTTTTCGAGGTTTTCTAATTCCCCTGAAACATTTAGCAGCTTTGCTTCAATCCTAGCGATGTGCTCCACATTGAAGTCATGGTGGAATTTCTTGTCATGCTTCAGGGTAATGCCATTCGCCTGGCAGAGCATGGAGTCATGATCACTGAGAATTTTTAACAGCCCTTTCAGTTTCTCAACAGCCTCTTTGTGTTCTTTTATAACATAGTTCAGTCTCCGTCCATCACTTGGTCTTAACTGGTACTCTGGTTGTAGCAGTTCTCCTAACCTCTCCGAGCAACCATCTACCCTTTGAAAAGCGGCTCCTCTGACATCAAAAGATCAAACTGCCTGGATCGTTCAGCAGTGAATCGCTTTTTAAAGGATTCGTCGCTTTCACCATCCTTTCGCATCTTGGTGTGAGATTTGGAGACAAATTCATTGTGCAACCAAAGTTTGTGGTTGACTATCTCCAGCATCTTGAGGTCGTGAAGTTAAAAAAAAAGAAAAGACTGAAGGAAAGGGCAAGGGAAAGTAGGGAGGCAAGAGAAAAGTCCTATGAAGATTATCATTGGGCTAATTTGTGAGAAGATGCCACCAAGCTCTAAAAAAGCCCAGAATTGAACAAATACTTAAAACATCATGGGCTATTAAAACAGCATCAGAAGAGCAACAAGAATGACAAAGTGAAGACAATATGGGACACTTCTTGCGAATGAATACTCTCAGAACTGGACAAGCCTAAGTGGGAGGCAGGAATGAATCAGGTCAACTAAACAGCAGTGATGAAAGCAGTGAGGGAGAGGAAACTGATGATGACTACAAGAGTGATGCCCCTGACTCTGAAGACGACTCAAATGATGTCATTCTTGCTTTTATAGCCTCAGATGAGGAATACGCAGACGAGCGGCCAGCTACAACACGCTCAGGACGAGCTGTAACAAGAAGAGCAGAAATTGACTTTTCATTCTTTTGAGTGATTTGTTAAAAGCAGCTTTCTAGCTTTCAGGTTTCTTTCAATAAATTATGTGAAATGTATCAAAACGAAATTTTAATGCTGCAGTACACCATATATATTTTTTATTCAAGGTGGGGGGGCCTTCCAAAAAATTACTCTGATGAGGGGGGGGGGGGGGGGTGCAGGAGAAAAAAATCGGAAATTGGGGGGGGGGGGGTCATACAATTTTCAAATTACACTCCTCCAAATTCCACCAGCCCCCCCTACCCCATAAAAAATGAACGGTCCCTAATTCTTGTAGATGCTTTGTGTACTTTAATAAATCGGTTTTTCCGCGTGCTTGCTGGTAAATATGGTGCTCATTTATTGCATTACACTTTCATTAAATTTCCACCTACACTCGAAAGTAAAGATACACTGTGGGATATACATCCATAGCCTTTTGTTATTTTCACCCAGGTTATTTTCTATGCTCTTTGTTAGGCCCGTTTTAAACGTCGCATTTTACATGTGCCGAATCTAACAATCATTTGCATTACATTCGGCCATTTAAAATGCGACGTTTAAAACGGGCCTTAGGATCCTTTACTCTTTCTCTTTGGAAGAGTCGTTTTTTAAACTCTTTACAGAGGTGTATCTTGCTTCTTTTACTCCGGGTGTGAACTGTTTTTGAGTGTCCTGTGTTCCTCAAATTTAACTAATTTAAGAAATTTAAAATTGCTTTACAACATTAATTTGCCCACATATAATTACGTTCTACTTCTTCTAAACCCATTGGTTTGAGACATCCGTATGCCATGACCAAAGGCTCAAAATGGACTCTTGTCCGTGATTGTTTCAACTGATTACTGTAGTGATAATGATGTCAATTGAAATGAAGTTTCAAACGTTTTTTGGTAGCCGATCCCGACCCCCGATGTAACAGCTATGTGGAAGTTATCACCACAAAGGCAGAAAGCGTTCAGTGATGCAGCTGTACGCTCCTTCCACCCAGCTTCTATCAGTTGGTTTTAAAGGTAATTCCAAAATATCCTTCTGTTTATGTCTCTGTTTCATAGGGCGGATCTCGTCTTTGACAAGAATGGAATAAACGTCACCTCTGTGCCACCAGGAGATGAAAATGGTGTCGTAGAACTATGCGTACAGATGGGCGTGGCTGGACGAATTGAGTTAATCATAAAGAATACCGGTGAAGACATCATCACCGTGCAGGATATTACACTGTTGTGGAGTGTTAATATCTTTGATTACTCTGAAATAAGGAATGTTGGAGAGCACAATATTCAGCTCGTACCAGGTAATTTTCTTTTTTGCAACAACAAAAAAAGCAAGGTGACCCAAGCTAACACCAACCCGGTGTGGCCAAAACATCAGGCATGCGCATAGCCATTTCACCCGGTAAATAAGCAGCCATGAACAGTTGTTTCGGTCTTGTTTTGTTGTTGTTGCATAAAATGTTTATGTACACCGCGACCAAAGGGCTGCGGGTTAAACCAGATATTACAAAGATCAAGAACACAAACAATGCATTACAGGATGAAACTAAAAAGATTACAAGAGTGAAACTGATTAAACTCCAACTAAACCAGACTGTACAGCGTAAAGGCTGATTACACAGAGACATGCACGAGACTACTAACAAGCAGATGAAATTAACAGGCGACCACAGAGTTGCACGTGCAAACCTAATTTAAAAAGTCGCGATCAGATAACAGATGGCATTACCAGCCGCCCAAACACTCTTAACGGTACCGACAGGCGCACACAAAATGCGTAGCCGAACATCCCTAATAATCATGTCAACAATGTTAAGGCCTGGCCAAACGCTGGCAACATTTCAACGCAACATCTTGCAACATTGTTGGATGATGTTGCGACACGTGTTGAACGGGCCGGCCAAACGCACGCAACATTTTCAACATTTTCAACGCAACATGTCGATAATTATGTGCCCCAGCCCTAGTCGCGCAACAAAGTGGACCTAGCGCGCATGCCCTAGAGCAACAATGTTGCGTGAACGCGGCCAAACGAGTATAACATCATGCAACATCCAAAATGTTGCACGAAAAGTTTGACCGTTTTCAAATTTGATCCAACATCGTCCAACATGTTGCAACATATCCCAACATATCGCCATATTGCGTTTGGCCAGGTCTTTACGGGAACTCAAAACAGGGTTGCCTGCCACACGGAAAGCAAAATTGAGGCGAGGAGGTAGCGATAAACAGAGCAACCTGGAGAAACGGGGGAAGGAGGGGAGGAGATCGGTGAACGGGAACATAACAGACTTAAAGGAAAGAACAAAAGGAAAACCCCGGAGACGGGGTTTTCACACGGACCACGCGTGGACAATTAACAAAACAATGTTCACTGGTCTCTGGGCGAGAATACAGAGCACTGCGGTCGCAGGCGATACAACCCCACGACTTGAGGCCATACCGAACCCGAACCGCATTATGCAAAAGCAGCCAAAAAAGATCATTTTTCTTATTTTCAATGAGCTTGAAACGAGATTTGCGCTACACCGCGGCCCACCGGTTGATCGAGCGACCAACAACAGCCTCCCAGGAACCGGCGCACAACGGAAGCAGTGCAAGGCAGCTCAAATAGAGAACCATAAATATTTTTACATGAGAGGATATCGGGAAAAGCACCATGCCTGTCAAATATACGCTGAAAGCAATCTGAACACTTCCGATAATGCGAAGAAGGGCTCGCCGAAACCGGAACTAAAGGTGCATTTACACTACAGACAAATTTGGGTCCGGACCCGTCAAAAAAATGCTCACACATCCAACTCGGGGGAGGAACGATCTTAGCAACGTGCAAAAGCGACTGGCACCGAGAACAGTAACTATCATCGCACGACCGATGAACGACAATTCTCTCTGCTTCCATAAATTTAAAACTGTCTCGAGTTTATCGAGCTTACTCTTCCAATTGTCAGATTCGAACGAGACCAAACCATTGGAGAAGAACATCCCCCAGATCATCCCAGAAAGCGAGATAAAACTCCGTGGGGAGCCCATCAGAGCCAGGCGATTTTCCGGTCTGAAGGCTCCCCAGAGCCGAGAAGACCTCATCCTGGGTCGCCTGGGCTTGACAGGAAACATGAGTCTCTTGCAAGAGAAATGAATCAAAATCAGAGCGTGATAATTCATTCAAGACTAAGTCACGCTTGGAGGGCGTCATTTAACGACGTAATTTTAAACACTGGTGTTAAGCGGCCCACAGAT
>NC_090870.1:59116645-59131645 GCF_036669935.1 Montipora foliosa
GTATTCGGGACGTATACACCCTGAACCTAATGTAGTGGCTGGCCTACCTCCAATGAATCTCCTGGAGTAGAATACAGGTGATGATGCTCAACCGTTATTCTAACAGCTTGGACCCCGGAAGCATCACTTGTATACTACTCCTGGTACTCAATGGGGAAGCATTCAAACATCGGAAGGTCATAGCTTCGCCTTCTGTGCTAATCTCTTTCCCAGCTCAGTGTTCTGCAGATGTCACGCAATCCTTCATCCAACAAGCCATTAGCTTCGGTTATTCTAGTAGCTTTTTCTCTCTGTTCTCTCACAAGTATACCAAAACAGAGTTGAGGTTTCGAGGAGTATAATTTACATTTTTTTCGTTAAAAACAAAGGGAAATATAAAATATTCCCTTATAAGCTTTAACTCTGTTGTTACTTGAATTTCAAAGCCTATTTGGCGCGAGAGGGTTCTTTACAACAGAACCCTATCTGTGATTGGCTAATACGGGTAAAGTAATGTGGCTAGGATGTGAGCAGCCGTTTCTTTCACTCATATATGCCTTACGCAATCATTGATACTTTTTAGCAAATCTGTTTTAAGGGTGCAAAAATTTTCCTTTTTCTTGCGTCATACACACAGGTGCACCATCTTATAGATTCAAGCATCATTCTTGCGTGTGCGCCTGAAAACAGTGCCGCTGACCTGTTGGTTGAACGCCTGTTAGACCATGTGGACAAAGGGAAGCTATTCCGAATGTACGCAGCATCAAGACCCTGGGACTTCGTACCACAGAAGCTCAAGGTAAAGTTACTGCTCTGCCAGTCGCAGCTGCGCTTCCGAGCAGTCTGCATCGCACATCTGTGCACTTTCCTTGCCCCCAAGTTTGTTTTTGCCATGTCCCAGTATTCTTGGCTTGCACTCACGGGATTAGACGGACATGTTGATGTACAAAACAAAGCAATTGTCGCTCGCGTTTTGCATAATAATAAATCCAAACCCAAAAGACATACTTTTTTGCTGCAAGGATACTCGAAAACCACTCCATCCCTGTTCTTCTTAAAGTACCTGTCATTAATGATGAAAACTAGTATTCGACTAACATATCCTCCAATCGTGATAAAACAAGTCGAGTCATTCCCATTCTTTTTGGGAACGTTTGGACCATAACGATATGTTGTTCAAGGAAATCGGCAAACAGCCCAGCCATGTCCCAACATTGTTTTGGGGGAAGCGGAAACCGTTTAGGCTTTTATAGATTGTGCTAGTAAAAGTGGCATAATATGCTACTAGCAGAGCCCATTTTTTGCCTCAATTACACTCCAATTATGCTCATTTTTCCAAATTATGCCTCTTTTTCTTAAAATTATTCCTCTTACAAAATCAGCGAAACAAGTCCAAAAATGTATCAGGACCGTGTAACGAAACGTTTTTGGTGTCACAAGCTCCTCTTCTATTGAATTTGCTTCCTTTAATTGTCTTTAACGGTCTCTGAATATGTTTGCTGGTTCTGGTATGGTGGTCTCGGGGCACGTTATCGGGCGGCGTGGCTCACGGCAGTTTGCAAACTTGCAAATGAGACGGAACTGGGACCAACACCATCTAGCAACTTCCTGTTCCCGTCATCTCGTGCCATACTGCCAGCCTCTTAGGGAGGCCCTCCCTCCGTTACTAAAACGCGAATGGGGCTACAATATTGAAATATTGAAAAAAGAAAGGTCTCATGCTTATCAATACATACCGATTATGCTAGCTGTGCTACTTTTTAAAAATCAGCAAAACATATGCTAGTTTCCTCAAATTATGCCAGAAATTATGCTAGCACTATCTATAAAAATGGCACTATCTCTATTGAAATATAACTGCTACTTGGCTAACGCTTGAAAAAACGGAGCCATTCTCGTTACTTGTACATATTGATTGTCTTGAAATAAGATGTCTAATAATATACATGAAAAATGTCTCCGTTCTGATTGGCTAAGAGAGCTGCAGTTTTCAGGTAGCACAGTGAAGAAAAGAGTTAATTCAGTGCAAAAAGGCAAACCAGGCATTCTAATTGGTCAGTGATCAGAGAAAACCACAAATAACCAATAACGTGCTAGCCATTTATGGCGCAGTTTTTGCGTTATTACGTGATAAGCGTGCGTTGTTTTTGCTTCATTACGACAGAGAAAGGTAAGTTAACTGAAAATTAACCACCATTAGGAAGATTTGTGAGCAGACGATTCTTGCGTTACCCCTTAGTCAGAGAGAAACAAGGCGGCACAGGAAGTGAACACAGGGTCTATGAGTAGCACCAAGACAAGGCAAAACCTCAAATTTTTAGCAACATTTTGTCGGTTGAAATCAACAGGACGCTCGGGTAGTGAATTTTGACTCAGTGGGGCATGACGTGTTCTATCCGAGTAAGGAGGAATTGATGACAGACTATAAAATAATCGTTACTACTCTGGTCACCGCTGGAAGGTAAGTAATACAATTTATGAGAGCGAGTTTGATTTGAATGTCGTGAAAAACAAAAACCAAATAAAATACATCGACTCATCGCAAAAGGCGCAAACAGCTTATAGCTTTTTCTTTTGTAATATTGCGCCTTTAGAATTCTGATTTGCTCACGAAATGGGGCTTTTAACAATTATTTCATGAGCGTATAACATGGTAAATAGCCAACGAGGCGCCTAGCGTTGAGTTGGCTGTAACCAGTCTTATATCCAACAAATGCCAATGGAATAATTGTTTTGTTAAATTTTCATTAAATTCTGAACGTTTGGACACGTTTGGAAATTGTTGAGCTTGGCAACACTTGACGCAACCAATTTCTATATTAGGTTATACGGTTTATTACACGTAACACGAGAAGTTTATTCCGTAAAGCTCATTTGCAGAAATATACACGCTTTATTTTCACATGTAAAGAAAGCCTATAAAGCCAATCAGAATGGCATACAGCTGTTTCACGAGTGGAAGTATAACCAATCAACGATAGCGTAAAGGCCTTTCCGAGCAAAATCGTGCATAGCTTTTCAGATTTGGCGGCTTTTTTAGGGGCGCCTCATCCAAAATTCTCCTGCGAAAATGGCGAAGGCGGAGGAAAGCTCTAGATTTGTGTCGGTTGGTTGCTCCCTAGACGTTGTACGGCATCAAGAAAACAAGAACACATTAAGCAAAACGCAGAGAGATGTCTCGTTGCTCAAAAAAATGTCAGTTTCAAGGAACGAGCTGAGGGAGATTGAAAATATTGATGCAAGAGATCTCAACGTGTTAATCGCCAATTTTCTGCTTCAAGTTCGAAAGAAAGACGGAGAAAAATACGAACCCACATCGCCCAGGCCTTTCGTTTCAAGCTTTGATCGTATCAACTATGTAAGAAAAAAGACTATTCCTCAACCATTATGGAAGGAAAGGAGTTCCGAAAGACTAAAAAAGTGTTAGCCGCAAAGCGAAAGTTAGGGTCAAATTTGCATTTGGTTCTATTGTTAGTGAGTTTTTGTTTCTAATTTGTGTTAAGAAAACTATAATTTCAATGTAAATTATCGTCTTACGTGTAATAAACAACTCACGTCATAGAAAGCGCTTTGTACGGGGTTATATATATTCACTCGTTGTTTGTGCCAAAAGCCTTCACTCGCTCGTACCTCGCTCGTTCGGGTTTTCACACAGACTACTCGTGAATACATACTAGTTATGCAACTCTTTCGAGTGGCATACCATGGAATATCCCACGAGTCACCTGTACTTTCTCGGTATACAAGCGAGCCTCAAGGCGAGTGTGTATACTAAGGAAATAAAATTGACGAGTGGGATGTGCCATGGTATACCACTCGAAAGCGTTGCATAACTATTTTATACCATGCCATCGAAAATACAGCAGCCAACACAATCAATGCGTTGCGTGATGGTAAGGTTTGGTGGAATACGGGCAAATATACAACGGCTTTCCTGCATTGTGATTGGCTGTATTTTTCATGGCATGGTATAAAACCCCGTACGCCGCACTTTCTATGACGTAAACTATATGTATGAGCTGATAACCGAGATTGAATGAACCAATCAGAGAGCTAGAGACGCAATATCCCAGGTCGAAAATTTAATAACAGCAAATATGCCATATGATCGTGCCAAATGCTGCAAGCTGAAAAATATGTGCCGGAAAGCGAAATTTCCGAGAATCTTAACGTTCAAAAGTTCTTAAAGGTTCTGAGATAAAACGTTATTGTACCATTCGCGCTTGTTGGATATGAGATGGTTATAGGTAATTTACTATCTTATGTCCAAGATTATAATATTCTTAGGATAGCACGCGCACTCTCATTGGTCAATAGCTGTGTTTAGATGAGAGTATTCTGGACAGTTATGCAAACCCTCGAATTCTCGAATTCTCGACACCCTCGTGTCTCGAATTCTCCCAACTCCTCCTTGTGTTTAGATGAGGCTATGTAAACACGGAAAATGTCCTCCATTGCTTAAAGAGCGAATGGAATAATTGATAAATATCCCCTGGGGAGCAGGGTTTACACTGTGTTGAAAGCACTCGCCTTCGAACAATATGGCCGAGGTTCGATTGCCTCCCTTGGCTTCACATGTGGGTCGACTTTGTTGGTTCTCTACTCTTCTCCGACAGGTTTTCCTCCGGTTACTCCGGTTTTTCCCGCTCATTAAAATTTAACATTCCATTTGTTTACAGTTGTAGCTTTTTTTTTCACAACATTGTTGATTATTGGAAACCAAAACGTTGATTTTTGGCGGCTATTTAAGACCAGAGTAGGGCAATGAACCAATCAGAGTTTGAGGCAATTACAAGTAGCTTATTTAAAGAGCGGGAAAATGCGCCTGGGCTAATCACAATTTTCATTGGTTGAAAAATTGGCTGAAGATCTTTGATCCAATCACTAAAGCTTGATTCACACGTATGTCTCAAATGCAAACGCAAAGAAATACACGTGTGAACTACCCCAACGTAAATGCAAACGCAAACGCAAGCGCAGACGCAAGAACTGGAAAATTTTTCATTTTCTTGCGTTTGCATTTCACACGTGTGAACCGGGGAAACGCAAACGCAAGGTGAAAAAAGACACAGGCTCCTTCTCGTCCACCATCTTGGAAAGAGGACTTGAACTGTGCCTGCGTGTCTTACTTCCCTTGCGTTTACAGTGGACTTGTGAACTTCACTTGCGTTTGCATTTGCATTTGCATTTGCATTTGCGTCGTATGTGTGAACCAAGCGAAGCAATGCAAAACCAAGGAATTTGCATTATCCTTTTCTCAGTCACAAAAACACTGCTCCATACTATCACTAGAATCGATTCCAATAATTGGTAAAAGGTCAGAAGTACTTGGCCCGATAGCGGAAGGTGGTTCCTGGCCCACGAATGTTGAGCCAAACGTATGGGTCGTTCAATCTCATTACAGAAGGAAAATTCCATTGAACGTTTGAGACGAATGGAAACGACGCATACGAGAATGCAAGTTGTACTTAGGGAATGCGCTGATTCTTTCCTGGAAGGTGAATCTGTCTCACATCTGGAAAGATCATAGCTTCAGAGAGTATTTGCAAATCTTTTCGGTATAATCGTAAAAGAATATCAATTTGATTTTTCAGGCTGGTATCAGCGGATTTTCCTCGCAACCATTTCACGCACATCTTTATCGACGAAGCTGGTCATGCGACCGAGCCGGAATGTATCATCCCTGTTGCGAATCTTCTGGATCCCGCAACTGGACAGCTGGTGCTTGCAGGAGACCCCAAACAACTTGGACCCATTATCAGGTCCCCAATCTCGCAGGAACACGGGCTCGGTACGAGACAGTGTTATTAAGCTGTATAGTGGTAAAAGTTATCTCTGGGAGATACCTTAAAATATCCGAAAAAATAGGTCTCTTGCGGAGCCGCTTATAGACCGATTCGGCTAACTCAATGTTGTACCCAATTAAAATCCTTTGGGAATAAAACGTTTTGTTCCAAGTATGTCGATATCATTTGTGAATGCTACGTTACCGTGCAAACGCAACACACAAAGAACCTTAACCCGAGAGATTTCAATTGGGTACAACACTGAAATAGCCGAATCGGTCTATTAAGCTATAGCCGTCTTAGAGGAGGTCTATTTCATTTGATGTTATGTTTTAATTTATCCCGTGAGAGCCGTTAATCTGGCTTGTAATGTGTGGGAATATGTGGGATATTTTATATTTAAACTGCAGAATTGAAATTGCTTCAAAAGAATGAAAATAGAAACTCGCAATTGCCCTGCTCCTAGAGAGAGAGCAGTTTGCAGCGCAAATTACGCGGTGATGAGTTCGATTTGATTCACTTTCAAACCTACTATAGATTTCTTTAGGCTTCCTACCATTTGGAATGACCATTTTCTTGAAATGACTTCTTATCCCTAATTCACATGTATGATGACAGTCCATATATTGCCTGTCATGAAACTTCTTCATGAAAATCAACTAAGCTCATATGGTGACCGTGTCAACTTTATGGAGGATACACTCTCGCTTGGCTGAAAGTTGACTTGGTGTTCGTAGCATTTTGTGTAGTAATCTAGAGGTTTCTGCTCGATTAACTCTCTCACAATAAAACTTATATACCATTTGTATGTATATTTCCCAGAAACCTCCCTTCTTGAACGGTTGATGACGACATGCAGCAGTTACTCACGTAACTCCATAGGCAGTTACGATTCTAAACTGCTAACGAAACTCTTGAATAACTACCGGTCACACCGAGCAATCATCGAGATTCCCAAGCAAATGTTTTATGACAATGAACTGAATGAATGTGCAGGAGATTTCAGGTAAGTTGGTATGCATTGAGACACAGGTGTCGCGGAAAAGACTACCTGAAAGCCGAAAGAGCCAAATTTCACAAGGAATTTTCCCTAAATCTAGCATCTTTTGTCCGGGATTTTCTCAAGTCAGATATGCTAGAATCTCTCAGTTCTAAGGAATGAAATGTTAAGAGGCTTGAAAGTTTCAATTTTCTCTATTCTCACACAGAAATTTTACTGTGATCTAAACATGAACTGTATATGAAAATGAATGTAGGGGTTTTTGTACACGGCTAGAGAGTGTTCACCCACCTGAGAGACCTTAAACAACGAGAACGCGAAACTCGTGATGTTTTCAAAGTCGCCTGTAGGGGCGTCCAGTTTTTGACAACTTCCAAAACATCACTCGTACCTATCAATTTCGAATTACTGGAGATGCGATTCCCTGTACAGATGGGTGTAGCAGTGCACTGAAATTATGAGTATTTGACGATCTCGTTTACTTAAGGAATGTAATGCTCGATTGGGAAGAGCTGCCAAACAAGACCTTTCCAATCATCTTCCATCCCGTTTACGGCAAAGATGAAAGGGAAGCAAACAGTCCCTCCTTTTTTAACGTGGCTGAAGTGGACACCATTGAACGATACCTGAAGAAGCTGTTAGATGACAATGTGAGAAGCAGAAGATTAAAACACCTGTCACCAGAGATGATTGGGGTGATCTCTCCTTACAAGAGACAAGTAAGCCACAGACTTGTCTGAAGTATCAGCCATCTCCTTACTGCAGACCACTAGGGGGTTCCCAACGCGTGAAGAGGGATGGAGCAAGAAGATGGCTGACACCGTTTTTTGTACCAGACATTAAAATAAGTGTGCCAAACGAACCTGATTAACAGTTGTTTATTGAAGTCAGCGTTGTAGAGTCGTAATAGGGAGTTATTGCAACAGTCGCAGATACGAATACTACAAAGGGAACACAACAAAAACAAGAATAGCGATGGTTGAACGAGAAAAATACAGTTATCGGGCTACACGCGTGGGGCACGCGTTTTAGTACATTTTTAGGCCATATCGCTGCCCAAACAACAACGTAAAATGACCAAACTTGAAGGTCTTGATAACAGTAAGCATACAGCAGTGAAACGCTCATTCATTTCTCTTAATCCGTCACCACCGGAGCGTAACGCAACAAAGTTGGATCCGTTTGCACAGCTCTTCCAACATTGTTGGGATCACGCACACACATTACATATCTGGTCTTCTTGGAGATAGCAACGCATTGACACATTAAAACAATTTACAAAGTTTTATGGGTCGTACCCTTCCCATAATACACTGCACTCCTTACATTGTTGGGAGTTGTTGCGTCTGTTTGCACGTGGCTTAAGGAGGGTAAGGAGATGTAGGCTTTTGAATGAAAAGAGGCGCAGTATAAAGCTTTGCAAAGGGCCGGTCTCGAAGGATAGTGTACGATGCGTAATTCAGAAAAGAACGTAAAGAATGAAAGAGAACTTTAAATATGGTTGTTTAACGTTGTTGTTTTTTAATGTGGTCGAGAACTTAGCTAAAATATAAAACGCACTGCATTTGTGTAACCATTTTCCCATTGAAAATCGGAGGCGGTCCCATTTGATTATGTAAGAGGCTAGTGTGCATGGTACTAACAAAATAAATCTAGGCTCGGGGAAAGAGATTGCTAATTGGCACATATGATTTCCGACAAAGCGCCGGTGCAATTTGGGTTTCAGGACAAACTTACAGCACCGTTGACGCATTAATCCCCTTCTTGGTCAGGTTCAAAAGATCCAAAAGATGATTGAGAAAAGGCGGTTTTCAAAAGGCATCAAAGTTGGAAGCGTGGAAGAGTTTCAAGGGCAAGAAAGACGAATTATCATTTTGTCAACTGTTCGAAGTACCAAGAAAGAGTTTCTGGAGATGGACAAAGATTTCCATCTTGGATTCTTGCATAATCCCAAGGTAAACGTTTCGCAAAAAGAAACCACTTACTGAAAATCCGATTTATCATAGTGGGATGTACATGTAACTCTGGAACGAGCTGCCATTAGATCTTAGAAGTCTAGATACAATTAATTTATTCAAGAAACATTTAAAGACTGATCTTTTTAAAAAAGCATATAATGTTTAACTTTTTGATAATTTAGAATAGGATTTATTGTGATATTTTTATAAATAAGACTGTAAATAGGTTTTTAATGTATTCATATTTTATTACTAGTGGGATCTTTTTAATTTTTTTAATATTATGAATTGTAAAGCGCTTTGGTCAATTGGTGGAGTTAGCGCTATATAAATTATGTTAAATTAAATTTTATCACTTGGCCGACACTAGTCTTCCCCTAAAAGTCATGATTTTGCATTCGCACATACGTCAGACACCCTAAAAACCCTCAATCGGACTGAAGAGAGTGCTTGGATCTCCTAGGCTCTGAAATGACATTTCTACATACTTGTTAATGACTATTTAGGAGGCGTGTTGTTCATTTCTTTGCTTTTTCTCCGATCCGGTGGACCAGAGAATCTTTGCTGACCCGGTGTTATGCTTAAACTGGCCACGAAAGTAACTGGCTGTATACTGATCAAGTGACTTCTTAGGTTCTGGCTGTTTGATTTACTCCATACTTCTCGCGCTGGAAACACCCTGTAGAAATGTTGAGAATTACTCCGGCACAAGCCTCATGAACTAGCTTTTTTTTTCGTGCTTGTTTACATCAGAGTTAAAAGTTCTTGCATATCTGGATCCTGCACTTGAGACCTGCACTTTAACCCTGCTTTGTCATTTTAACTCATTTTAGAGATTCAATGTGGCTATCACTCGAGCCCAGGCGCTATTGATTTTGATAGGGAATCCAGACATGCTTTCCCTGGACGAAAACTGGATGAGGTTGGTAGACACGTCTTCTATTTAACTAATAATTAACAACTATTCACCAAAAGTGGGTGAATAACTGTTTTAGTATATACTAAAACAGTGAGATCATTTAGCGCAAAAAGATGATTGTAACTCATTTATTCGTGCAACGATTACACTATTTTCGGGCGCAAGTCCCGCTCGAGTTGCTCGGAGGTGAATAGTTAACTATTCACCGAAGTGGAGGTGGCTAGCGGTGGATATTTATCCAACGCTAGCCACCGACACTGGGGGAAATAGTTGTTTTAGTATCTACTAAAACAGTGAGATAATATACAGCACAAAAAAATTAATTTGGATGTTTTCTTCACGTGTCACGGATGCAAATCGGGACGCCATTTTTTCCCGAGTTGCTCGGAGGTAATATACAGGAGACAGGAACATATACCGTGCATTTTTATCTTTCGACACACCCATCCGAAAAATTGGTTTTTGCCCTGAGCGGGACTCGAACCCTCCCTGATTACTAGTCGGGCATGCTAAGCCGCTACAGGCGTGGGTTCGAGTCCCGCTCAGGGCAAAAACCAATTTTTCGGATGGGTGTGTCGAAAGGTAAAAATGCACGGTATGTGTTCATGTCTCCTGTATATTGTCTATACTTTTCATTTGCCTCGAAATTTCTAACTTTCATGCCCGGAGGTAAATAGCACAGGATATTCGGAGTTTGACGAGCCAATCAGCACGCGAGTTCAACGATATCCACTGTTTTAGTATATACTAACAAAGGATATTCGGAGTATGAGTAGCTAATCAGAATGCGCCCTCAACGCTGTCCATCGTTTTAGTAAATACTAATTAACAGTTAGACCCGTAGCCCGTAAGAGATACGGGTCAATAGCCCATGAGGCGAAGCCGAATGGACTATTGACCCGTGGCCCTTGAAAGCGAAGGGTCTAATTGTTTTAGTATCACCCAACTAGTTGGACAGAAAAGGCAATAATAGAGTTAACAAATGCAAGTTGAAGAAATATTTATTTGGGAATAAAACGAAAGAAAGCGTCACGCTTTTCGCTACTCGAGGGGTGATACTAATACGAGTTACCACTACAAAAGTGTTGGTTTTCATGAAATTCCAGCTGCCTATGATGCTTCAACGCCACCAAACATTAACGGTTAAGCCTGGTTTTCACTGGACGCAAAGCACAAGAGATTCGCGTTTATGCTTGTGCTTGTGGTCTGCGTCGCCAGAGAAAACCAGGCGTTGAGGAACTGGCCAAAATAACGGGTATATAAACGATGTAATTCCTCAAATTCTCCACTGAAATAAATGGAAACTTCTATGTTTAGCTGACAAGTATCTTTGCTTTACTTTGTGCTGTCTCTGACCATACATCTGCATCTTTGTTGCTTGTAATTTTTGGCTTGAACTTACGTGATTAGACGGCCATGTTGGTGTGCAAAACAAAAGCAAAATGTCACTCGTGTTTCACATAACAAAAAGTGACGTTCGAATCTCGGGTATACTTTCAAATACCGGACCAAAATGGCGGGAGACAAAAGAACCGTTGTTATTCTGATGAGGCTTTGTTGATTAGGCATTGTTAAGTTCGCTTTGTTCTTTTTGTTTTATGGACGTTAATTACTCCGGATCTGGTGTATTAAAGACAAGCCCAAATCTCTGAACCACGACTCAAGCGCACCTTAGTATACTAATCTCTGATTATAACATGTAAGCCGTTGGTTTTAATCCGAGCAGAGTGTCTTTCCTTTTCAACCATTGCTAGTTTTTCTATAAGTCCATTTGTCGTTCTTTGTCATGATTTGTCATGTTCTCTTAGCCTGATTTCGGGGAATCTATTCTCGGTTACCCTAAGCAACCGCAAGGGAAATGTTTTGTTTGCATAACACCTCTTGATCTACGATTTAGATTTCTGGATTACTGCCGTATAAATCGCGCCTGTGTTGACGTGGAAAGAAAAGGCACGGTAGAGGACATTGCAGAAACTCTAAGAAGACTTAACCTCATGTCTGCCAAATCATCAGGTATTGAAAATAATGTTATCACGGGCCTTATTCTTTGTCATATTATAGCCGTTATGTAACTTCACGATCGATTTGGTCTTGGAATACTGCACTTTGTGATCTACTTAAAACTCTCGCGTCACATTGTCAGCTAACCAGTCAAGACAAGATCCATTTTGACTTGCTTGTGTGCACGCGCTTCCCTCTGAGAGCCGGCCGCATCAGTCTGCCTGCGTCAATGATTGGTTTTATTAGGGCTGGCTCACGCAGGCGACGCAAATGCAAACCCAAATCAGTAGATGTAAGCGACTTTCAGCCTTCCTCCCCAAACACAAGGAACGTAAGGTAAGGTACGTGGACACAGTTGAAGTATTTTCCAAGATGGTCGACGAGAGTGAAGTTTTCGTATGCACGGTGGTTAATTTTAAGAGACGTACGAAAAAGATGTCTCCAGGAGTCGAAAAGCAGAGTTTGGAATGTATATGTTAGACCAATATTTCGACAAAGGAAACTTCAAGGAGATTTTCACAACTTGGTTCGCGAGTTTTTTTTTTCCAGGCGAGTTTTTTTCCCTTCATTTTCATATTTGAATTCTGCACATTTGTTATCATAACAAAGCAGGGGAGCAGGGTTGGCGCCTTCCACCAATGTGGCCTGGGTTCGATTCCCGTTCCTGGGGCCCGTTTCTCGAAAGTCCCGAAACTTTACGGGCCATTTTCGGCGTCACAATTCCCTTTTTATCTCAACAACGGAGATGATTTAAGTCGTCAAACTTCACAGTTATTTTTCTTTCTGTCACCTTGAAAACACGAAAGATCGGCTTTCCATAACAAGCGGCTGGCAGTTTCACAAATGGCTTTTCGGGCCGGAAAGGGTTTCGGGACTTTCGAGAAACGGACCCCCGGCGTTGCATGCGGGTTGAGTTTGTTGTTGGTTCTCTCCTTGCTCCGAGAGGTTTTTCTCCGAGTTCTCCGGTTTCCCCCCTCCTCAAAATCCAACACTGCCAAATTCCATTCAATCCGGAATGCTCCTGAGCGCTCTTAAGGTGTTCCGTGGGTAACAAGTTACATTTTTAGCGTAAACCACCGGGTAAACTTTAAATGCCAAGCAAAAGCAATCACAACAGGTGTCTGTCTGAGTCGTGGTTGGTGTGACAACACTCTCAACCATCAGCGCCATCTTTTATTTTCGCGCCTGTTTTCACGATGTCACGAAATCAAGTTGCGCAAAGCAATCACGCATATGGAAAACAGAACGCAAACACAATCGAAAAAAGTGACAGTGTTTGAGACTGTTAATGTTTGTGACGTTTACCGTGTATATGGATAAAAGGCTAAATTTACATTTGCGCAGATATTGCCTGCGTTTGTGGAAGTTTTCCAAAATAACCATTCTATGTTATCGGTTTTATAACTGTACCTTCTAGAGCGCTTTAAGAACGTTCTACAACCAAACAGAATATTCGAAACTTGTGTCTATCTGATATAATTTCGTCCGTTGCTGGGCCAGGGTTTAAAGCAACATCACCGTGCAAGATAATAAGCTCGATATTAAAAACTACGGAGTGTTTACTCTAATAGGCAGTGAATTTGCGACAATATGAGGTCCCTTTGATTCCATAAAAATGGCGATTGACTCGCATAAGGTCCGGCATTTGACTACCAATTTGTGCAGTAGACACATATACGCATTGCGTACCTATTTTTGCCAAAGTGTGGGATGTCTAAAGTCCTTGAAAAGCCCTGGACTTCAAGGGCGCTTGAAAAGCCCTCGAAAAAAAGTATTTGGTGGAAAACTGTTTGAAAACTCCTTGAATTTTTGCTTGGATGAAGATTGTTGAGATTGCACCATGCAAAGTTAAAGAAACATTTCAAAAATTGAGCCCAAAATTGACTAGTGGGGGAAGATTAAATGCAAAAAATAAAATGTTCGCAGGACATGGGAAAGAGTATCAAGGTAGGCTTTTTAAGCAAAAAAAAAAAAAGCAACACGATGTATGGCATAAAAATCCTCTTACAAAGATTCCTTGAAAATTCAATTTCTTGTTCTTAAAAACTCCTTGAATACTCCTTGAATTTTATATACAAAATCCAGCACGAACTCTGTGTTATGGTAATCTATTACGTCGCAATATTGAGGGCATTTTTTTAAAGTTTTGAGCATTTTGTTGCTTTACATAGTACCATTAAATTGCTGCTGGTTATACAGAGTTGTAGACTCAATACTCCTAAATAGTACCGTTTCTTGAGAGTATTGTCACTAGTTTGAGCCACCTTAATACAAATCTGGTTAATCACAAAGTGCCTGTCAAATAAGAATACATGTATATCGCCTGAATCAGGCTTAACGGAGTTTGAGGGAGCTACTGCTCTGTCAAGGTTAATTATGTTAGTTCCTTTTTTTTCTTTCAGAATCCTGCGATGATTCCGAAATCAGCCTGAGACAGCACGTAGAGCACCCAGAGTGGAAGAGGCGTGAATAGGTGAACTTGCCTCCGTCCGGCCACATCTACCACAACATAGAACTTATCACGCAGTCGTTTTCAGGGGTGTCGTATTTCACCTCCTCCCACCGTTGGAAGGAGATGAAATACCGTTTTTTAAAGTAGCGTCCGCGGAATTTGAAAAATTTCAAGCAACGTTTTCATATTAGGGACATTTAGCATCGCGTTTTCAAAGTCGACCGCAAACTTCAAACCGCGGTTAGCCGTTGGCGGTTTGCTGTTTGCTGTAGGGACAAAAATAGACTTTAGGGAAAAACGCGCCATGTAAATATTTTAATTCAACCGAGCCAGTTTCCTCAAGGCGGTGCAAATGATCAGCAAAAATGTGTTCTTTCAAGAGTTAGAGAGTTAAAAAAACATAACTTATTGTTTGAAACGTGAGTTCCCACAGAATTTTAAGGTGAAAAACGCTGCGGTAAATCACTCACCGCAAGAAGGGTATCTAGCCGTTAGAACCTTAACCGCAAACTGCAAACTCGACGGCAAGGCCATGTCACGTGACACTCAGAGGTTTGCCGTTTCCCGAAAAATACGCGATGCTAAATTTTAAATAAACTTGTAAAAGAAACAACCAACGTGGGTTTCAATTTCTATGAATATTTGTGCTGTCATGATCAAGTGAAGCTGCTCTGCGAATCGTCATTCTTCTACATAAGGAACATTGGCAGAATCAGAAAGTTCCTTACTGATGCGGCAACGGAAATTGTCGTACATGCACTGATAACTTCGAAGTTCTCTTCATTTTGGCTAACCAAATTACCTGCTAAGGAAACTGCAATCAACACAGAATGCTGCAAATATTGATTATCTGAATGCAAGTTCGACCACATCACTCCAATTCTCATTAAAGACATTAAACTACA
>NC_090870.1:59136645-59154145 GCF_036669935.1 Montipora foliosa
AAAATGCAATGTAAGCAAGGAGAAGATACTGCCACCATTGCATGCATGGGATATTTGCATCGATAAAAAGCCTTCTTCCAGATCCGATAGAGACACAGTGCACTAGCCTAAAAGACGTCTCTGCAAGCCTCTCGTATCCAAGTAACAACACTTCCATGACAACGGCCATATAACAGATGAGAGACGGCTTTCCCTTGCCCATTAACACGTTGAAAACAGAATGCACAATATAAATGACCAAAACGTCAGTCATAGTCAAAAATACTGTAGACGAAAGGAGAGCCTGTTTTGTTGTTGCGGTGAGTCCTGCAAATGGACAGCCAAGGTCTTGATTGATCGATTGGACATGAAAATTATAAGCAGAAATTACAAAGTGGATAAAAGGAATCTCTCCAGTAAGTTCTTCTATAGGGACCACCATCACAGTCTCGGCTGCTTGATAAAAATAAAACGTTATTTTTAAATAGCCAGTATTGGAATGTTCAGCATCAACAATGCCGTCTACTTCTTCTCCCGAGGGACTTTCTCCTCTTTTCCTAAACCACAACATTTGGTTTGTCAGGATGTGCAGTATCTGAGGCTTTTGCAAAAGATAAAGAGCAAATATTATCGTTAAAAAGATGGTCACAACCCACACAGAATAGTCGTTGCATTTTGTCAACTTGCGACAGTTACTTGAGAAAAGAGTCTCAGTAAATCCCTTTGCACATTGTCCACAGAGAGTACCGTTCCTGTTTCCTTGGCAACTGTTATAACCTGTTGAAACAGTTGAAGGACAGTAATGTTCAGGACAGGCGATAAATTGTAGCTCCTGGGGACGGCTAGATGTTGAATAACCCCAGAAATTTGGTTTCGCAGCAATATTACTTTCAATGCAGGTGGCTCCGAAGGGACATGTATGGCACTCAGGAGTGGAGGTCACGGCTAAGCCTTCCGAAACCCCTGTTTGAAGGCTGTAATAACCAGGAGAGCAGGGTTTACAAGAATACTTCAAAACTGTAGTGTTCAATATGCAAATGCTCTTGTTTTGCTCTGTGTATACAAAGTGCGTGCTATTTTCTAATAAAAGCCTCTGTCCTTCGCTACACTGTATCTTCGATCTTTCATCCATATCAAAAAATCCCCCATTAGAGATATCAACAGCTGGAACAGTGCCGCTGCTAAATTTCAGTGATATCATTGATGTGTTTTCAAGTCTTAAAGGACCTCCGCTTCCAGAATACAGGAGGCTACCTGCATTATACAAGGGGCCGGTTGAAACTGTCATATTTTCCTTTGTCCTCAAAAACGAGCAGTCTACGAAATCTACGCGGCCTGTTCCAAATGCAGAATAGACGTGTCCAGTATGATGAATGCCAAAGTTGTCGCGAAAATTACATCGCCTAAACGTGGTGTTACCATTGCTGATATAGACAGCTCCAACTTGAATTCCTAAGTTTTCCACAAAAGTCGTATCCTCAAACAGTATATGACTGTTGTAATGCCATGAGGGGTGTGTACCTCGAGTGTTCACACACCCAAAATTACGCACTTTGTCTGGATTTAATAAAACAGAGATGGCGCCAGCTGCTGTCTCGTAGAAGTAACCCGTTTTCTTATTTGTCCATGTTCGTCGGTAAGCGACGACACAATTACGAAAGAGCGAGCGTCTTATTATCACATGTTTCAGCCCTTCAAATAAAAGAGCAAAGTAACTGGGTGGTCTGTGGTGGAATTCATTATTGTCAATTTCGATGACCGCCTTTGAGAAATTGACATGTTTGAGTGGTGGGATCATTAAGCGAATAGCATAACTATCGCTAGTTTCGTTCCACGTCACTGTTCCGTTGCTCGTGGTAAACCTGGTGTTTCTGATAGCTACATAGACTGATGTTGGACCTAATAAAGTTACCATCGCGTCATAGATATTATTAACAAAAGAACAATTATCAATGGAAATATCAATTGGAAAAGAGCCGTTTTTTGGAGATGATGACACTATTTGCAATCCATATTTAAAAGAGATGAGTGTAACGTTGAAGAGATTAATGCGATATTTGGGACTTATGTACAGACCTGCCCTCTTATTTACTTTACACTCCAGGAAACTGTCCGAAACTGTTACCATCCCTGCGTTTCCTTTTCCGGCCCCTATTTCGACAATCCTCCCTTTCTTTGGGTTCAACGCCTCTTCCTTGAAAATGCATTTTGAAATTGTTACATTACTTTCGCCTCCGGTAGTAATTACACGAAAAGCTCCGGCGCCTCTTGTTTGGGTTTTCTTCGTAAACTTGGACTCCTCTAGTGTCACAATTCCACCATCTAGTAAAACATCTACATCAATGCATTTTTTTTTGTAACGATATCCTCTCCACTGTTTAATAGTTACATTCCTCACGCCAAAATATAACCTGTGCGGACCCCACTGTCTACGTGGTGAATATCCAGGCGTTCTTCCAATTGATATTGCGCATCCAATCCGGGCTGTACATTCGCTGAATGTAACATTGGCGAGGTCGATTGTTAGAAATCCATGTTTGCTATTGGCATAAAGCGATCCGCCGGCGCCAGCTTCATTGTTCTTGAAATAAGAGTTTACAATCCTTAAAGATCCATTGATTTTTGCAGTGATAGACAAGCAAGAGCCGGATGTTTTATTCGAAACAGATTGGTTGTAAAACAACGAACCTTGAATGATTATAGCTGCCCTTTTGGACTGAACCACAATGCACTGCACGTCTGGGTTGTCATGGCAAGTTATGGAGCTGAACTTTGCTTTTGTTTCTCTAGAACGTGAGAAATATAAACTTTGCACACTTTGTTTTCCTTTCCCATGGAATTTTCCATTCTGATATAACCTGACATCTTTGTATGTCTCGTCTGTAACCGCTGTCGAAACGTTAACACTTATGAAGGGACCTTTACTGCCAGAACTGATAACCTTAGTGCAAGAAATGTACAAGTATATTGGACACAATTCACCATCTGCAACCGATGTGATCTTCATGACTCCTCCTTCAGATCGGCGTTGGCCATATAGGCCATTTTTTTCAAGCATTGCATTTTTGATGTTGAGACTAACAGAAACACTTTTCCTTTCAGTTTTATTGAGAAGGAGAACGTTGATGCATTGAGAGTTATTGTAAAAAGTTGAATTGCTCTGAATGTCAAGCTGGAAAGACGTAATGTTGTGTAGTGCAATAACCAAGGCACTTAAAGCATCATGGAAAGAACAGTTGTGGATTAGGACGTGTTGACAGTCGTCACAACTGATTGGCGTTTGTTGAAAATCGATTCCTGACAGCTCTAACCTGAATGTCTCCTGCTCATCATTTGTCTTTTGAAAATGAAATCCTTCAGTGCATAAAACGTGTGGAGTGGAGTATAAACCCTCAATAGTCAAACTTTTGTTGATATAAATACCTCGATGATCAATGGGAATATTGCGATCGGCTTTACAGCCATATGGGCATTCCTTGGTCCCACGTCCATCCAGATAAATGTACCCAGCATATCCACGTGATGAACGGCAAGGGCAATGGACTTACAAGGGAGACTTTGACTGCCACAAGTTTTACAGTCATTTCCATGAAGAGACACAAATACTTTCGCGAGTTTGGAACCTGAAATTGTTAATGAGAGAAAAAATGTGTATTGCTATGCGAAGAGGAAGGACCATTGTATGAAACACTATACAATTTTCTCAAAGCAGGTTTACCGTTTCAGAGTAGGAAAGTCACTTAAATGTTGTTCAACGCCTTTTTTAGAACAAAAGTACTAAAAGAGGTACTATGACGAAATTCGCTTCTCTCTTATCTAATCTATTTTGACGCGTTTACGAGCAGTCTGCACGAGAAGAAAAGTGCTGTTTACTTTTTGAAAATATCTCTTTTCGTTAAGGAGATATTCAAATTTTGAAAGTATGCAAATTAGCTAAGTGACGACGTCATACACTCAACAACTTTTTATTCAAATATATGAAGAAAGAGACACCTAATTCGTATCAGAAATGATTGATTCGTTGTAGAAAGATTTTGTTAGATTTGTTACACAATATCAGATTTGCAATTATGTTACCATGGCCAGATTCTGTTCAAGGATCAAAAGGGACCTTAAGCACGCGCGTTTTTGAGACGCGGACGGCAACCGGAAGTGACCTGTTTTCCCTTTCAATTTGTCTTCACTCAACCACATTTATAGTGCTAAGTATCTTCTCTCCATTAGAGATGATTAGTATAAAAATCTAGGAGACACCATTGTCCTGACACGCGAAATGTTCTCTTCCGGTTGCCGTCCGCGTCTCAAAAACGCGCGTGCTTAAGCTCCCTAAAGACAAACTAACGACCAAATGACCTAGCAACAACGTCACCAATGAGGGTTTTTGACGTCTTGTAAGATCTTCATCGGGAAAATTACTTTGAAATTACGTTAAGCTTGAGAAAAATTTTAACAAACTCTGAATTCATAGTTCCTTTACTAGTTTTTTTTTTTTTATTGTAATTTTTAAACGAATTTTGCGATTTACGCTCGGATGCGTTTTCAGGCCTATTGTGTAAAACTCATTCTCGGAGACCCAGGCGCAGTTAGGGACGGACCATTAGAAAAGTGATGGGGGGGATGGGGAAAAAACAAAAAAAAAAAAATCATGCAAGGGAAAATGCCAAGAAAAAAAAATCATGCAAAGAAGAAGGTAAAGAAAAAAAAATTCATGCAGAAGGAAGGTCCAATTGTGACTTTTATTTACAGTGCACTGATTTCAGAAAACTTTTGACAGGCGATTTGCGAAGTTCGTTGTAAATAAATTTCATAAGTTCGCTTCAAACTTGGGAATTTCAATACGTAACTGTCAATCAAAAGGCAAACTTTGAAAGTGTTAAAAAGGGTTGACAGCCCTACACGACTCCCTTGTACGTGGTCTGGTTTCAGTTGCCTTTGTCATAATTTTGCTCTCATGATCAGTACATATTTTGAATGGACGCCTCTTTTAGGCGGTTCCTGTAGTATTCATTTAGCAGTGGTTTTTGCCCTATGAGGCTTTTCATTTCAATCTCTATACTGCTATGTGATACCTTTTCTTCCAAGAAAATAGTTGGTCTCGAAAGTAATGTTTTTAGTTTCTTGGTGTTGATTTTCTCAGCAGTAATGTGCATGTGACCCTATGGCGTCTCGCTTTTGCGCCAATTTAATCTTAGCAGATCGTTATGCTCTTTGGAGGCGTTGTTTTTTTTAAATTCTTTCACTCGTTCTTCTGACTTCTTCAGCGTGTTTTGGTTTTGTGGCCATGGTCAGCAGCTGTCCTCCTTGAACCTCTGGAGTTAATTCGTTCTCGTCGATGCTCTATTGATATTTGATGTCGATGTCTTTAGGTCGCTTCTTTGTCAAGGCATTAAGATAACCCGACTCTAGATGGAAGTTCTCTGACATATTATTTGGTCAGGCAAGACCGCGGTTTCGATCCTATCATGTGGATCTCATCAGTTGCCGATAGCTTGATTCAAGGTGAAGAGCTTTGTCTCTCTTTGTTTCTCATGTGTATATATCATTCTCACATTCACTCAAAATAAAATTTGTAATAAATAAGTATTAGAATTTGGTATCTTTGTAAATATTCTATAAAAATTATTTGTGCCCACAATAAAAATTAGAGAATGGGTCTTATCGCCTTGAATAATGATTCTATAATAAAATGAAAAAGAGCATTTACATGTAGTAGTAGTGTTAAAACTTTACAGAGGGGCTGTGTTGGTGAATGGAGTATGGCATCATTATGATGGGCTGTGGGAGAGGAATTCCAGAGGGCAGGGACTGAAAAAATGTACAGGGAAGCCGTCCACTCCGAGTGGCTTCCTCCTCTCTCGCTGTGTGTACATTTTCGAAAAGATTTTGCCTTAAAAAGTGACCTGTATCCTTTGATCTGTTGTGAGTGTAGAATAATTTATAAATCACAAAACATAGATAATGAATCAAGATTTCACTGTTCAAAAAGAGCAATATTTGTCTAAAAAAAAAATTCGTTCAGGGGGTTTCACCTGGAAAAAATATTCCTGCACAAGCAGTGCGCGAAAAAAAAAATTCGTACCAGCTGAAAATCCCCCACACCCCCCATCACTTTTCTAATGGTCCGTCCCTTAGTCGGGTCGATAAAATGTCCGTGGTGAAAGTTTACTGTAAGATCGAGACGACCCGACTAACTGATCGTCACAATGCCCGTCTCTACGCTACGCTAATCAAACAAATGAAAACGTGGCTAACCAAATTCCTTGAAAGTTACAGGAACATAAAACCAATAAAGGCTTTCTTTAAGACACCGTGGTGTTGCCATTGTAACTACCTACAGCTATAACTTGTCAAGTGAATGATCTTGCCATTTTGGACACTAAACAGGTAATACATACCTTCAATCATCAATCAAACAACAGGTTCCTTAAAATATGGGAATCAGTGCGTTACTAACTACAACCATGGCCACTTGTCAAGAGTGAAGTTCGACCTCAAATTTTTATTTCTCACTAGGAGCCTTAGACCGGCAAGGAATGCAAAACTATTTTAAATATGGTTTAACTTGAATCATCGTTGCGTATTCATAACCGAGCGGTCATCGAACGACTTGGCAATAACACTGATGTATTATTTCAGTTTTACCTCCGTGTACAGTTTTTCAGGGGCGGATCCATACCAGTTTCCACCGTTTTACAGAAATCGGTCAGCAACACGGGAAAGGGGACTTTGGAGAGTTAAAATCCAAATTATTCCCGGGGATCATGCACCCGGACCCCTAGAAACTTCTAGAAACTTTTTCGTGGTTTTGGAAACCAGTCATCATTTATCCTAGATCCGCCCCTGTTTTTCATTACACGAAAACCCCGATTTCTATATTCAGTAGTATATTCAGACTTCGAGCGTGCTGCAAAAGAGAAGGAAATTGAAAGACTACATATTTGCCCTAGACCATTCCCAAACAAGCAGAAATTCAATTTCTCCTCGCGAAAAAAAGAGGCAAAAATCTTTTCATTTGACACTTACTTTGAAAAAGTCATTTGCAACGTTACAAAACGCACAAGATATAGCATGTTAACACAACTTTTAATTAAAGTGATTTCGAATTAATAACGATGCTGTTGAAAAAATGTTTAAATTTCCTCAATTTTAATTTTGTCACAACGTTCTGCCGGTACATTTAGCACTACTGAGAAATTGCTCGATGAATCAAATAAGGAACTCGATCATTGTCTTAGAATAATTATGGTATGACGTGTAAAAAATAGCTCAGCATTTGCTTAGTCTCTTTCGATCTCGATACTTGACATCCGTCGTCAGTGGTAAGTTATACAGTTTCCACAACTCGAAATTAAGTGAACAGTTTTTTCTCCTAATTTATCAATAGGTGACACTTCCACACTGAGCTGGTGCCGTCTATTTCGTTAAAATTACTGAGTTCTATGCATATCACTTCGGCGGTCAAGTAGCTGGAATCTTCGTCCAAGACTCACACCGTGGAAAGAATATCTACAAAGCCTGTGAGACAGACTATTTTCCGAGTTAGGATGTCGAGTTGAATTTTCAAGTTGGATTTCGAGTTGGGTTTTCGAGTTGGATTTCGAGTTGGAAGACAGACAGAACGTATACAAAACATTGACCCTAGGTCCATGGACCACCCCTGTGGATCACCCCTCAATTTGTGAAGTTACAAACAAAAAATTCTTCGAATGAAAGAGAGACTTATATGGACAAATGAAACAGGAGCCCATGACTAGGAGCGAACAACAAGTTAGTTTTTTTGTGATTGGTCTTTGAACTCTTGTGGGAATTTCATGCGCGGGAAATTCAATCCAAAAGTAAATCGCGGTCTGTGAAAACGCCGCGACAGGAATAGAACTGTTGTTCATTATGGGCTACTTATTAAATATTTAATCAACTATCTCTTATAGACACTTATACCACCTCTTTGATAGCTCCAAAGAGATTTGTCTATAACCTGCACTTCAAAAAACACATTTATTCCATTGATCGAGTCCTTCACCGGAACAAATAATTTTTAATGAGCCCAACGAATTATCCTGCCCCAAACTGAGTGGCCTCATAGCTCAGTTGGTAGAGTGGATTGCACCAGCATCGCAGCGGTCATAGGTTTGAATTCAGTCGGAGCAGGAGCCCAATTTTACCTGCGTTGAAGCCAACTGAATTTTTCTGGGCTGTATAAGAGACATTATTCCTTAAATTGTCCAGACGAGTGCGGGGATCACTTCCCTCTTTCGTCTTAAGATTTTTCTGCATGTAACTTTACAAAATCAGGGGTGGTCCACAGGGGTAGTCCATGAGCCGGGTCCTTGAAGGAGTCCATGGACTGGGTCCAGAGGGGTGGTCCATGGACCTAGGTCCATGTTTTGTATACGTCCGTTGTGACGCTGTTCATTTGCCTTTCTTTAAGTATTCAATCCTCTCAGCTACTTTGCTTCTGATTAGTTTCTGACAGGCACAATATACTGTTATATTTAGAGGCTTTTTTCTCTTAAAAAGAGCCATAGCATTGTATCCGCCTGCAATTGTATAGATGTCATGGGTCTGCATGAACCAGCGCGTGTTTCCCGTTGAGTTTAATACCTCTTTGTTTAGTGATGCGTTTTTCCAATGCAGCTAGCTCTGGGCTCATTCATATTTGCAAGATATGATTTAGCTCTCCAGGAAAATTTGCTCTGGAAGGACAAACTCTAACATTTTCCGTGAAGATGTATATATGTTGCATTATATATTTGACACTGGGCCCGGCTTTTTGATATTATTGCAAGATGTGTTGTTTGGTGTCACGAATATATATCTTTGTCTAGCGTCGCCAGAGACTACCGAAACTTTGGTTGTAAAGCTTCCAGCTTAGTTTTAGAGAGCGTTTGGTGTCGCAGAGAATGTGTTTCTTGTATTTTTTATATCCAGCATTTAATCTTCTGAGCTCGATGTTTAGGGTTTTGACCTCCGTTGCTGGCTATGTACTCTAGTCATGTCTAGCTGGCAGCACACGATTGTCGTACGGATTTATATCTAACACGCGCAAGTCTGTTGACTGTTGGAGGGGGCATTGGGGCGTATAAGAAACCGAAAAACTGCTCAATATTTCACCCAAAACCGAAAAACTGAAGTGAATTATGATTTTGACTGAACCGAATACAAAACCATCAAAACCGAAAATTTACAGACCCAGATTTACAAGACCTTAATCGATCTGATACATTAGGGGCACCTGGGCCCGGTTGTTCAAAAGCCGATTAAGGCTAACCCAGATTACAAATTAACCAAGGAGTTTATTTCTTAACTGGCAAATGTTGTTCAACGCTGATATTCGGCAAAGTTTTACATTAGAAGAAGTCAATCTTGAAACACAAAAATAAATAAAAGAAACTTTCACCAAAAAGTTGAAAACACGAAACAAAAGTTTACGCTAATCCTGGATTTTAATTAAGTTAATCGGCTTTCGAACAATCGGGCCCTGGAGGGTACGGACTAAGCTATGTTAATTTCATCACTGTATGTGGATGCTATTTGTGAATGAGACATATCTTCTAGTCTCTGTTTGAATTAGGGATTTCGCAAACGCAAAAAGCTATCCTATAGTTCTGAAAACTACCATCGGAAATCAAGAATTTTGAGAAGCTAGACGTTGATTCAGAGATTGGATTGAAGTCTTGCAGCAATCAGTCATCTGCGACCTGTTTTGACTGCAAAATGGTCTAACATGCAATTGCACAGTTTAATTGTTACCTTTTTGGTGGTCTTCGGGAACTTAGTGTGACGTTTACTGTGGTAAGAAAAAAGTACTTGACGTGACTTTTTAAAACAGGAGTCGATTATTGAACTCACTGCCCTTCCATATCGCGATCTTCCTCCAAACGGAAAATTTGGAGATGCCTCTAGCTCATCCTGCTGGCCTTGTAAATTGGTATGTGAATTTATTGTCACAAGCTATCAGATATTTGATGGCCAGATAGGGTCAATTACGACAACCTCGTTCTCAGGGGCTCTTTGTAAATTGAGACCCTTGGAACGAGGATGCAATTACGACTGCTCAATTCAAACAAGCAGATATTTCATGATCGATTAGGCTTTCAGTCTTTTTATAGTAATGTAAATCATTGTATTGATTCCATTGACTTACCAAACACAGCTCTTTAGCTTCTGCAGGCTTCTCTCTTTCATTTTCAATTTTCACCTGAACTTGTTTTTTTTTTTCTGAAATTTTCCCAGTTTTTCCCTTCTTCACAAAAAAAGGCGACACAGATCACAATTGCTTTTTGACTTTCTTCCTTTCAAGATACGCAGGGCCGTAGCCAGTATGAGGCAAACCGAGGCACTTGCCTCGGTCATTGTTTCGTGAAATTTTAAAATAAAGCGTGATTCCAGTGTTGTCTTTAATATATAATATGCATCGTAAACACTTAAAATACTTCCGAAGATACTTTAACCACGGACATTGCCTCAGTCATATGTTTTTTTCTGGCTACGGCCCTGACACGTTGGCAGTCTCGCAACCTGACCTTTAGTGACAAGCAAGGCCAAAGTCCCAGTTCAAAGGCACACGACCAGCGAGGTTGAAGTTTGTTAGGCATTCGTCTCAACCATGACGTCTGCGTTTGGCTCCCGCGACACGCGCTCGCGGTTGAGGAAATCAGAAACCAGAAACCAAACAGGCAAAACCGAAAACTGCGTTAAATACCAGATCCGAAAAACCGCTTGTATTTTGGCCGAAAACCAGCAAAAAAGAAACCAGCAGAATGAAAAAATAAGAGACTGAATTATTATAATCATGAGAAAGTAAAAATAAAATAAAAAATCACCCACAGTACTGCGTTTTCATTTGGTTACCCATAAAAGCATTCCTGGTTTAAACGGATCTTTCGATCAATTTGGCACTTTTTTGAGAAACCTTTTTGTCCTGTCTGTTCTTTTTGTTCCAAATCCAACTCGAAAATACAGCTCCAAAAACCAACTCGAAAATCCAACTCGAGATCCAACTCGAAATCCTAACCCGGTAAACGGGCAACCTCTACCAAAGTATTATTTCATAAAGATGACAGGCGAAAGTGATTCTAGCAAAAGGAATTCAAAAACGATGGCGCGAAAAAAATATTCAGGTTATAACAAATTACCTGAGTTTTTGCATGACCACGCTAACATGAAGAAAGTCGTTATCAAAATTTCTTTATACGCCATTGCCGGTGACTAATGTTTGGCCCACATGATTAATACTGATCTCATCTTCGTAAAAGATTTCTGTGATTATGACTGGCCAATACAAAATGCTTCGAACCAAATCGACACAAGAAATAAAAGTTGGTTGGAAACCGAAACGCGATTCTGTTTGTTTTATTAAGTTCGGGAATTTGAACGATCCAATCTTCAAAAGTTCAAATGCCCGGAAGGGGGGCGGTGGGGGGATGTTGAAGTATCGAGTTGATCGGAGCATTATTTGATACTAACTTTGAAAAAGTCATTTATATTGTTAGGCCTTGTTTTCACTGGCTTACGCTAGTGAAAACGAACGTCGACATAAGCATTAAATAACAACCACGGCATCTGTTCAAATGCTCAAACGCGGAAAATCTGGAACGAGTGCTTTAATTGGTCAGACGTAGCAATTTCCTTGTGCTTATGCTGGGTTTCGTTTTCGACGCCAGAGGAGGAACTCGATAGTGTCTTTCGATCTCCATACTTGACATCCATCTTAAGTGGTAAGTTACACTTTCTACAACTCAAAATTGAGTAAACAGTTTTTATTTTTAATTTATCAATAGCTGACACTTTCACAATGAGCTGGTGCCGTCTGTTTCGTAAAAATAGTTATTGAGTTTCATGTGTTTTTTGTCCTTTTCGATCGTCTCTTTGCAATCAGCCCCCGGGTTACACTCTTCTTTCCCGGCCCAGGCTGAATATTCTTATTTTTCTGCCGATTTTAGGCTGAAAATATTCGTGTATTATTCTTAAGTTATAGCTTATGACATTTTCGTTTTAGAATTTATTGGGGTATCAATTACAAGTGTTTGGTATCTAGATCTGTTTTCGCTAGGTTTTGTTATTTAAAAAGAAAGAATTTGTCATAAAACTTTTTAGCGCTTTAGTTTGTCTTTCTTTTTTTTTGCTGAATACTGTACGTATGTATTACATGTACCGTTCATCGAAATGCCATTAGCGTTGAACATTTTGCTATAGCTAACGCAGGTTGTTTCGTTTTGTTGGCTAGTTTTGCCGTTCAGAGAAAGGAATAATTTTACACGGTTAAATTAAAAACAAAATTGTATTGTATTTACAGATGCTTCAACACACAAAATTATATCTATCCTTTTCAAAATCTCAGCCTCGGCTTCATTCTTAAAATATTCTTGAAATTTCGCAAATTTCAGCCTTGATATTCTTATAAAATATATTCTTATTAAAAAAAGTGTATCTTTATCAAGTATGACAAAGCATCAAGTTCTGAGACAGGCAGGAATGTGGGTTTTTCTTGAGCTTGAAGCTGCAGTGCCTTTTTTTAATCATGTGCCAAGTTATCACGAACAGTAAAACAATAAAACACTGCTAAGGCGGGGAGGTACTTCGACTGAATTAACAAACAGAACGGAAAGAGCGTCTTCCGTTTATTTGACCAGAACCACAAAGGGAACGAAAGTAAATAGCCCTAGCTAATCAATGTTTTTACGTAGCTTACTATCACAACTCTACACATCAAGGAGTAATTTCATCCGATAAGCAGTGGTGTGATCCCAATAAATCAAAAATCAAGGTTTCAAATATCAAATATACCAGAATCACTTCGGCGTTGAACTCAAGCGCTTAAAGAATTTGTGGTGAGGTGGAAAAATTATAATCAAGTAGTTGAGACCTAAAGACTTTTTGAAACGTTATAGGTTTTATAGTGACAATGTGCCGGAATCTCTGTCCAGAAATCGTACTGTAGAAATATCTACCAGAATATTGTTTCGTAGAGATAAAAGGCGCAAATGATTCTAGCTATAAGAATACAAAAGCAATGGCGCAAAAAAAACAAACAAATTATCTGAGTTTTTGCTGGGCGACGCTAGAATGAAGAGAGTCCCTATCAAAATTTCTTTATATGCCATTGAACAGATTGATATTTGGGCATATGATTGATCTCCTCCCCTTAAAAGGCCGCTGTGATTAAGGCTGGCTAATCCAAACTGCTTCGAACTAAAGCACCACAACAAATGAAAGTTGATTGGAAAGCGAAACGCAAATCCGCTTTTTTTATTACAACATCCGTATTCAATTTTGAATAAGGACAATTTTTTTTCGCAGGGCGGGAGGAGGAGACGGTGGGAAGCGTGCAGAGAGAGAGGAATGGGAGTTTAGAAGGACAATATATTCAATACAATTTTTCCCCCGCGTTACTGACTTGTCCGTGTTGAATATATTTTACGAGTTCTGCAGGGACAATCTTCAGCCAATTGAAAACTGTTGTCACTAAATCTCTTGTTTCCCTGTGACTTGACTTCCATTTTATACACCCTGGTCAGAGTTTTTCTCTGTCCTTGTGTGGGCCCATTTCTCTTAACTTCTTGGTTGAAAGATTAATTGAAATTCAACGACAGTTTTTCTCTCTTTGCATCCGTGACATTACTACATTAAATAGCCTATTTACACTGCAATGATCATTTTTGTGAACTAGAAAAGGACTAAGACTTGTACTCTTCTCCAGTTGCTGCCCAACTGGAGACTTGCGCATAACAACAGCCTCCTTACCTCTGTCTGGGTGATTAATATACACTTAAGTGAAAGTCCGAGAGGCACACAGATAAATAATACTAATTGTTATATACCTAGACTTCACTCAACAAAACGAGCACTGTGATTGGTTGATTCTTGGACACGTGCCCCTGATCAAATTGAAATGTATCCAGACCTGGACACAATTCCGCAGTTGTCGCCCGCTCCTGATGTTTTGCTGCGATTGTTGAAGGAAAAGGCTAAATATATAACAAAGCACTTAATGTCTAATCCTTCCGGAAATTAGTTAGTTTTGTTTTCCCGAGAGCCCTGATTAGGACTCCGGAGCGGGCAGCAACTGCGGAATTGTATCCCGGCCGGGATACATTTGAATTTGATCAGGGGCACGTGTCCAAGAATCAACCAATCACAGTGCTCGTTTTATTGAGTGAAAGTCTAGGTTTATAACAATCAGCATTATTCGTCTGTGTGCCTCTCGGATTTTCACCTTGTTTGCTGAAGGACTGAACAAAAAAAAATGACAGTCAAAGAGAATAAAGAAAAAGACAGAGCCTGCATTGATGTTCTGTTTAATCAAGAATTGGTTATTGGAATATGTTCAATTTTACTTACTGGTTTTGCCTTACAGACAGCTGGAGTGACCATACACATATGAAGTGTTAAAGCCGCCAATCCGGCCATATCACGTGCGTGAGATATTAGACCACAAAACCAGGGATTAAACCCCCTTACTCTTTGCTAGCAGAGTGTGGGTTGAGAGATGCTTTTTTATTTATCAATGATGGTAATTGAGAGATACTCCAAGAGCTCCTGATTCAGTGCTCGAAATAAGCGGTTGTCCCATATGGCCAGACGTACTGGGCGACAAGTCTTAGTAAAATAATATATAGATTTAGCCAAGCCTACAAGTGGAGCTCCCGTTTCTAACCCCAGAAAGCAATATAGTGTACATGGAAATAATTATGCCTCTGCGTAAAGTACAAAAGTAATCGTCATTACTGTATACAGTTTACAGTGATCAAACAGATTAAACACCTCTGAACTGACAACAGTAAACAAACAATTCTTGCAAACAAAAAAACAACAATTTTAATCAACAACTAAAACTAAAATTACATGCACAGTAATCTCTTTCACAACATTTTTCTTTTGACTGACAATCTTTACTCCCTCGATCAACCTAAAGCGTAGTAAATTCGCTTACTCGATTGCAATTTCACAGCCGAACAAAGCTGCTCACGACTGCACATCCATTTCACACAAAAAGCCTATAAATGTGATAGTTGAATATGTCAGAATCTCTGTTAACACGGAATTACACACGTTTTCAGGCCTTCTTCGTTTTTTAGTGAATTTTACAAAACATGTGAGGCAGCGAGGCATGTATTAAGAAGGAAAAAGTTTAATATTTTCCTTTTTAATATATGCCTCGCTGCCTCACTGAAGGCTAACCGTTGTAAATAAGTGTTTTGTCTTTCGCCCTATTTCTGTCAGCTTACGGTGATTTTCACTGCTCTTCTTCTCCTCCTTCGGCTTCTCTCGAATCTTTCTTCGCTTAAATTTCTCAAATTTTGTCGCCTCTTCTCTCAGGCTTTTTCGCTTTTCTTCGACTTTCCTGCTCTTTATCCCGTTGCTCGTCGCTAATCTGATTTCCCGCCAAATGCAATGCTGCCACGCGATTTCCCGCCAAGGAAAATTGCCGAACACTCCCGTCCCCAGAGGCTCTCCTGCGTTACCACCTCCACCCCGACAGTCTGTACGGGCGGACGGAAGGACGTACGTGACGCCATAACCAAAATTTCTCGCTAGGATAGATTTCCCAAAAAAAAGTACCCATGGTGCTTCGCTGGCGCGTTTGCGCGCCTGAGCTCCTCTAAAAAGCCTGGTTTGTTGAGGCAAAAACAACCGAGAACCCAGCCAAGAATAGAAAATTAAATAATTATAAGCAGCACCCGACTTTCTTTTCTTTTCTGAATTGACAATGTCTGATAGCAATGTGGAGTTAATTATGATAAATTTGAAATGAGCATTTTCCGTTGTTTTAGGTATTTGTAGCTTTTGCAGAGAGAAAAAATTCAAGACGTTAGGGAGCTTAACATTAACATTTCGTGTGCCAGGACAGTGGTGTCTCCCAGATTTTTATAAAATCATCTTTAATGCAGAAAAGGTACTTAGCAATGTAAATGTGTGAAGATAAGGTTGCTATCCGCGTCTCAAAAACACTCGTGCTTAAGTGCGCGTGGAGCACCACAGTCCTTTAGTGGAACCCGCACGGGAAACGTAAGAGAGGGAGATCCCGACTTACTTGGACGCACACAAGGACGGTGAAGTTAAAGTCACTGCTCAAATAGAGTCAAATGGTAAGCATAAGTGGAAGACTAATATTGCATCAGAAGCGAATTGGATTGATGGTCCCCGGGTCACCAACGAACAAAAGATATTTCGTCATTTTTTTACCCGGATAAACTTTTACCACCATTTCCACTGCAGTTTGTGAGAATGCAAAGTTTCGGCAGTTAAATCCTGGCAGTGTAAAGGGATAACTGCCACCTGAACCTACTTTCATTGCTTAGCTCTTACTAGTGTCCTATAGCTCTGCGGTCGAGCATCTGAACTAGAAACTTGAATTACGAACTAGTTACTCGTTTATATATATCTCTGCTTCCAGACAGTAAACTGTTTTCATCTTGTGCATATTAACTTAAATTAATTTTAAATGTATTCCTTACAACTTAAAAGAATTCTGTACATGGAAAAAAACATAAAGCCATATTTCGAAAAAAACGTATTTTCTGTAAAACGTGCTCACAGATTTTGTTGAATTTTACACTTTTAGAGATTATTTGTAACATTATCTTGCGCGTGCATGGGAAGATTTCACCGTTCCGTTTTTTTTCTGAACAAAAGACAATATTTGTTGATTTTAAGGCTCATAGAAATGCTTTATATCATTGCCACCGTAACGGTATTTTGAAAGAAAATGTGATATGAGAAATCTAGGATGGGTACTTAATACCCTGGCCAGTTTTCGCCTTCACATTATATTACCCCAACTATTTCTAACAACATGCAGAATACGTTTATTTGTGTGAAAAAATGAGAAACTATTTCGAGCCTCCTTAGTAAATGATGGTCTCTTATTTTCAAATTTAGAGGAGTGAGGGAATCTTGATTTGCAATTCAAATCATCCTACTGTTACCAGTAAACGCAGAGGGAAACCCTCTGACATAATGTCTCCTGAATGGTCTTGTAAACACTGACAAATTAAAGGCCCACAACTACAATTGAGAGCAAAAATCGGTGGAAACAAATCAGTAGAACAACTTCGCAGCTCTTTAAAGGGCAAGGGCTTTTGAGCTGCGACGGGAGACTGGTAACCAACAATACAGCCAGTTTCAGATCTCCAGATGTATCACTCTGTGTAACGGATTGGAAAATTCGGCACCTTTGCAGAACAGGAGAGGAGAGAAATAAAATTGTCAGCAGGTATGAAAGTTTTGATAAGCCGCCGATTCGCCTTTCGAGAGTTATTCAAGGTGAACGAGTGGGGCTTATTGGATCGCACTCACTCTCAATTTTTATTGCTTTAGAATTGTACTTCGTCTTTAATTTTGCTTGTTCCAGCCCATGTAAAACGAAATCATTAGGATGATTTTCAAACTGACCGCACTACACTTAGTTTGCTAGTGACCCTGAGTCTACTGAAATTGTTTAGGTACACATAAATTGCCCTTAATTTCTCTTGGCGGGTTAGAGCACGGATATTGTGAGTACCTAAAAAAACTAGCAACA
>NC_090870.1:59159145-59176645 GCF_036669935.1 Montipora foliosa
AGAATACTTCAAAACTATAGTGTTCAATATGCAAATGCTGTTGTTTTGCTCTGTGTATACAAAGTGCGTGCTATTTTCTAATAAAAGCCTCTGTCCTTCGCTACACTGTATCTTCGATCTTTCATCCATATCAAAAAATCCCCCATTAGAGATATCAACAACTGGAACAGTGCTCCTGCTAAATTTCAGTGACATCATTGATGTGTTTTCAAGTCTTAAAGGACCTCCGCTCCCAGAATACAGGAAGCTACCTGCATTATACAAGGGGCCGGTTGAAACTATCATATTTTCCTTTGTCCTCAAAAACGAGCAGTCTACGAAATCTACGCGGCCTGTTCCAAATGCAGAATAGACGTGTCCAGTACGATGAATGCCAAAGTTGTCGCGAAAATTACATCGCCTAAACGTGGTGTTACCATTGCTGATATAGACAGCTCCAACTTGAATTCCTAAGTTTTCCACAAAAGTCGTATCCTCAAACAGTATATGACTGTTGTAATGCCATGAGGGGTGTTTACTTCGATTGCTCACACACCCAAAATTACGCGCTTTGTCTGGATTTAATAAAACAGAGATGGCGCCAGCTGATGTCTCGTAGAAGTAACCCGTTTTGTTATTTGTCCATGTTCGTCGGTAAGCGACGACACAATTACGAAAGAGCGAGCGTCTTATTATCACATGTTTCAGCCCTTCAAATAAAAGAGCAAAGTAACTGGGTGGTCTGTGGTGGAATTCATTATTGTCAATTTCGATGACCGCCTTTGAGAAATTGACATGTTGGAGTGGTGGGATCATTAAGCGAATAGCATAACTACCGCTAGTTTCGTTCCACGTCACTGTTCCGTTGCTCGTGGTAAACCTGGTGTTTCTGATAGCTACATAGACTGATGTTGGACCTAATAAAGTTACCATCGTGTCATAGATATTATTAACAAAAGAACAATTATCGATGGAAATATCAATTGGAAAAGAGCCGTTTTCCGGAGGTGATGACAATATTTCCAGTCCATATCTAAAAGAGATGAGTGTAACGTTGAAAAGATTAATGCGATATTTGGGACTTATGTGCAGTCCTACCCTTTTATTTCCTTTACTCTCCAGGAAACTGTCCGAAACTGTTACCATCCCTGCGTTTCCATTCCCGGCCCCTATTTGGACAATCCTCCCTTTCGTCGGGTTCAACGCATCTTCCTTGAAAATACATTTTGAAATTGTTACATTACTTTCGCCTCCGGTAGTAATTGCACGAAAAGCTCTGGCGCCTCTTCTTTGGGTTTTCTTCGTAAACCTGGACTCCTCTAGTGTCACAATTCCACCATCTAGTAAAACATCTACATCAATGCATTTTTTTTCGTAACGATATCTTCTCCACTGTTTAATAGTTACATTCCTGACGCCAAAATATAACCTGTGCGGACCCCACTGGTTACGCGGTGAGTCTCCAGGCGTTCTTCCAATTGATATTGCGCATCCAATCCGGGCTGTACATTCGCTGAATGTAACATTGGCGAGGTCGATTGTTAGAAATCCATGTTTGCTATTGGCATAAAGCGATCCGCCGGCGCCAGCTTCATTGTTATGGAAATAAGAGTTTACAATCCTTAAAGATCCATTGATTTTTGCAGTGATAGACAAGCAAGAGCCGGATTTTTTTTTCGAAACAGATTGGTTGTAAAACAACGAACCTTGAATGATTATAGCCGCCCTTTCGGACTGAACCACAATGCACTGCACGTCTGGGTTGTCATGGCAAGTGATGGAGATGAACTTTGCTTTTGTTTCTCTAGAACGTGAGAAATATAAACTTTGCACACTTTGTTTTCCTTTCCCCTGGAATTTTCCATTCTGATATAACCTGACATCTTTGTATGTCTCGTCTGTAACCGCTGTCGAAACGTTAACACTTATGAACGGACCTTTACTGCCAGAACTGATAACCTTAGTGCAAGAAATGTACAAGTATATTGGACACAATTCACCATCTGCAACCGATGTGATCTTCATGACTCCTCCTTCAGATCGGCGTTGGCCATATAGGCCATTTTTTTCAAGCATTGCATTTTTGATGTTAAGACTAACAGAAACTCTTTTCCTTTCAGTTTTATTGAGAAGAAGAACGTTAATGCATTGAGAGTTGTTGTAAAAAGTTGAATTGCTCTGAATGTCAAGCTGGAAAGACGTAATGTTGTGTAGTGCAATAGCCAAGGCACTTAAAGCATCATGGAAAGAGCAGTTGTGGATTAGGACGTGTTGACAGTCGTCACAACTGATTGGCGTTTGTTGAAAATCGATTCCTGACAGCTCTAACCTGAATGTCTCCTGCTCATCATTTGTCTTTTGAAAATGGAATCCTTCAGGGCATAAAACGTGTGGAGTGGAGTGTAAACCCTCAATAGTCAAACTTTTGTTGATATAAATACTTCGATGATCAACGGGAATATTGCGATCGGCTTTACAGCCATATGGGCATTCCTTGGTCCCACGTCCATCCAGATAAATGTGCCCGCCATAGTCCACGTGATGAACGGCAAGGGCAATGGACTTACAAGGGAGACTTGGACTGCCACAAGTTTTGCAGTCATTTCCATGAAGAGACACAAATACTTCCGTGACTTTGGAACCTGAAATTGTTAATGAGAGCAAAAATGTGTATTCCTATGCGAAGAGGAAGGACCATTGTATAAAACATTATACAATTTTCTCAAAGCAGGTTTACCGTTTCAGAGTAGGAAAGTCACTTAAATGTTGTCCAATGCCTTTTTTAGAACAAAAGTACTAAAAGAGCTAAAGTGACGACGTCATACACTCAACAACTTTTTATTCAAATATATGAAGAAAGAGACACCTAATTCGTATCAGAAATGTTCGATTCATTGTAGAAAGATTCTGTTAGATTTGTTACACAATATGAGATTTGCAATTATGTTACCATGGCAACATACTGTGTCCCAGACCTCGGCCAGATTCTGCTCAACGGTCTGCTCAACGATCAAAAGGGACCTTAAGCACGCGCGTTTTTGAGACGCGGAAGGCAACCGGAAGTGACCTGTTTTCCCTTTCAATTGTCTTCACTCAACCACATTTATAGTGCTAAGTATCTTCTCTCCATTGGAGATGATTAGTATAAAAATCTAGGAGACACCATTGTCCTGGCACGCGAAATGTTCTCTTCCGGTTGCCGTCCGCGTCTCAAAAACGCGCGTGCTTAATTAAGCTCCCTAAAGACAAATTAACGACCAAATGACCTAGCAACAACGTCACCAATGAGGGCTTTTGACGTCTTGTAAGATCTTCCTCGGGAAAATTACTTTGAAATTACGTTAAGCTTGAGAAAATTTTTAACAAACTCTGAATTCATAGTTCTTTTACCAGTTTTTTTTTTTGTGAGTTTTTAACGAATTTTGCTCGGATGCGTTTTGAGGCATATTGTGTAAAACTCATCCTCGAAGACCCAGGGGCAGTTAGTCGGGTCGATAAAATGTCCGCGGTGAAAGTTTACTGTAAGATCGAGACGACCCGACTAACTGCCCCTGGGTCTCCGAGGATGTGTAAAACTACGCCTTCAAATAATATCTATTTAAAGTCCTGTATTTCATAACACGTGATAAAAGGGGAAAAAATGAAGTTAAAAAAAGATCAAAGTATCATTGCATTCCACCACAAGGTAAAGAAACCGCGACCCTCAGGTATCCAACCGACTCCAGCAAGCTAGTGCACTTTACAGTGAAGCATACGGCATAGTGATCGTCACAATGCCCGTCTCTACGCTACGCTAATCAAACAAATGAAAACGTGGCTAACCAAATTCCTTAAAAGTTACAGGAACATAAAACCAACAAAGGCTTTCTTTAAGACACCGTGGTGTTGCTATGGTAACTACCTACAGCTATAACTTGTCAAGTGAATGATCTTGCCATTTTGGACACTAAACAGGTTATACATACCTTCAATCATCAATCAAACAACAGGTTCCTTAAAATATGGGAATCAGTGCGTTACTAATCACAACCATGGCCACTTGTCAAGAGTGAAGTTCGACCTCAAATTTTTATTTCTCACTGGGACCGTTAGACCGGCAAGGAATGCAAAACTATTTTAAATATGGTTTATCTTGAATCATCGTTGCGTATTCATAACCGAGCGGTCATCGAACGACTTGGCAATAACACTGATGTATTATTTAAGTTTTACCTCCGTGTACAGTTTTTCATTACCACGAAAACCCTGATTTCTATATTCAGAGTTTGACTTCGAGCGTGCTGCAAAAGAGAAGGAAATTGAAAGACTACATATTTTCCCTAAACCATTCCCAAGCACGCAGAAATTCAACTTCTCCTTGCGAAAAAGAAGAGGCAAAAATCCTTTCATTTGATACTTACTTTGAAAAAGTCACTTGCAACGTTACAAAACGCACAAGATGATAGCATGTTAACACAACTTTTAATTAAAGTGATTTCGAATTAATAACGATGCTATTGAAAAAATGTTTAAATTGTCTTCAATTTTAATTTTGTCACAACGTTCTGCCGGTACATTTAGCACTACTGAGAAATTGCTCGAGGAATCAAATAAGGAACTCGATCATTGTCTTGGAAGAATTATCGTATGACGTGTAAAAAATAGCTTAGCATTTGCTTAGTCTCTTTCCATCTCGATACTTGACATCCGTCGTCGGTGGTAAGTTATACAGTTTCCACAACTCGAAATTAAGTGAACAGTTTTTTCTCCTAATTTATCAATAGGTGACACTTCCAAACTGAGCTGGTTGGTTTCGTTAAAATTATTGAGTTCTATGCATATCACTTCGGCGGTCAAGTAGCTGGAATCTTTGTCCAAGACTCACACCGTAGAAAGAATATCTACAAAGCCTGTGAGACAGACAATTTTTCCGAGTTAGGATTTCGAGTTGAATTTTCAAGTTGGATTTCGAGTTGGGTTTTCCAGTTGGATTTCGAGTTGGAAGTTCTTTGACAGGCTTACGCGACTCCTACGTCCGCGACAGAACGTATACAAAACATTGACCCCAGGTCCATGGACCACCCCTGTGGATCACCCCTCAATTTGTGAAGTTACAAACAAAAAATTCTTCGAATGAAAGAGAGACTTATATGGACAAATGAAACAGGAGCCCATGACTAGGAGCGAACAACAAGTTAGTTTTTTTGTGATTGGTCTTTGAGCTCAAGTGGGAATTTCATTCGCGGGAAATTCAATCCAAAAGTAAATCGCGGTCTGTGAAAACGCCGTGACAGGAATATAGATCGTTTTCACTGTAACGCAATAATCGAAAACCATCCAGTGGAAAAAGTCAAGAATTCGTGATGTTGTAGAAGATAAATGAAGAAGAAACTTCGCCAAGTTTTAGGCCTGTGCGTTTCCCCAAACTTCAGATATTCGTCGAAATGTTTCGCAGAAATTTACAGAGCCCAGTATGAAAACGCCATGTCGGTGCACATCTGTGGTGCACCAATATGGCGGCCGGAAAATAGTGTCAACATCTGTTACTTACTTTGGCTATCTAGGCGAGTGATCATCTGTACTGAACAGACAGCTATTTACCGAAGCACTTTTCCTAATGCTTTAAATTCTAAAAAGGCTCAAAACCATGAGATAAATATATATTTCTCAATAAACTCGATCGTCGCCTCGTGTCACGCACCGGTATAACTCAGAAATTCAAAATGCTCTGGTTTCCAAACGAAGCACGCTATTGAGCTTTAAAATTGCAAATGGATACAAATTTACCGCCTCTTATGCCTGATGAGGATAAAAACTTTCGTGGCTCTTTAGTTTTGGATTTTAGAAAATGATGACGTCACGTGAAAACGATCTACAGAGCTGTTGTTCATTATGGGCTACTTATTTAATAAACTATCTCTTATAGATACTTATACCACCTCTTTGATAGCTCCAAAGGGATTTGTCTATAACCTGCACTTCAAAAAACACATTTATTCTATTGATCGAGTCCTTCACCGGAACAAATAATTTTTAATGAGCCCAACGAATTATCCTGCCCCAAACTGAGTGGCTTCATAGCTCAGTTGGTAGAGTAGACTAAGCGGATTGCACCAGCATCGCAGCGGTCATAGGTTTGAATTCAGTAGGAATTTTTCTGGGGTGTATAAGAGACATTATTCCTTAAATTGTCCAGACAAGTGCGAGGATCACTTCCCTCTTTCGTCTTAAGATTAGGGAGTTTAAGCAAAGACGACGGCTACGGCTACGGCAACGCCACAAAGCAAGAATATTAATGGTCAAAAAAGAAAAAATATTTGTGCCGCACGTGCAACACGAATTTCCGTGCATTTCTCTGCCGTACTCCACAAAACAACAACGTGAAATCACCAAATTTTAGGTTTTGACGTCAACGTGAGCATATAACAATGACACAGTCATTTTCTGTTTTGACTTTAAAACCGTTCGTACCTATTCAGTTACAGGATAGTTTGCCTGTACTGTACAAGGTGAACAAGACGGAATAATCACAAAATACTTGCAATAGCGCTAACTTATATTTTGGACTGACGTTTTCGTTGCCGTAGCCGTCGTCTTTGCTTAAACTCCCTATTTTTCTGCATGTTACTTTACAAAATTAGGGGTGGTCCACAAGGGTAGTCCATGAGCCGGGTCCTTGAAGGGGTCCATGGACTGGGTCCAGAGAGGTGGTCCATGGACCTGGGGTCCATGTTTTGTATACGTCGTTCGTGACGTTGTTCATTTGCCTTTCTTTATGTATTCAATCCTCTGAACTACTTTGCTTCTGATTGGTTTCTGACAGGCACAATATACCGTTATATTTAGAGGCTTTTTTTTTCTTAAAAAGAGCCATAGCATTGTAGCCACCTGCAATTGTATAGATGTTATGGGTCTGCGTGAACCCGCGCGCGTTTCCCGTTGAGTTTAATACCTCTTTGTTTAGTGATGCGTTTTTCCCGTGCTGCTCGCTCTGGGCTCATTTATATTTGCAAGATATCATTTAGCTCTCCAGGAAAATTTGCTCTGGAAGGACAAACTCTAACATTTTCCGTTAAGATGGATATAGCTTGCATTATATATGTGACACTGGGCCCGGCTTTTTGATATTATTGCAAGATGTGTTGTTTGTTGTCACGAATATATATCTTTGTCTAGAGTCGCCAGAGACTACTGAAACTTTGGTTGTAAAGCTATTAGCTTATTTTTAGAGAGCGTTTGGTGTCGCAGAGAATGTGTTTCTTGTATTTTTTTATATCCAGCATTTAATCTTCTGAGCTCGATGCTTACGATTTTGACCTCCATTGCTGGCGATGTGCTCTAGTCATGTCTAGCTGGCAGCATACGATTCTAGTACAGATTTATATCTAACACGCGCAAGTCTGTTGACTGTTGGAGGGGGGCATTGGGGTCTATAAGAAACCGAAAATTTTTCACCCAAAACCGAAAAGCTGAAGTGAATTATGATTTCGACTAAAACCGAAAACCGAGTACAAAACCATCAAAACCATCAAAACCGAAAGTTTACAGACCCGGATTTTCAAACCCTTAATCGATCTGATACATTAGTGGCACTGGAGGATACAGACTAAACTATGTTAATTTCATCACTGTATGTAGATGCTATTTGTAAATGAGGCATAACTTCTAGTCTCTGTTTAAATTAGGGATTTCGCAAACGCAAAAAGCTATCCTATAGCTCTGAAAACTACCATCGGAAATCGAGAATTTTGAGAAGCTAGGCGTTGATTCAGAGATTCGATTGAAATCTTGCGGCAATCAGTCACCTACGACCTGTCTTGACCGCAAAATGGTCTAACATGCAATTGCACAGTTTAATTGTTACCTTTTTTGTGGTCTTCGGAAACTTAGTGTGACGTTTTAAGAAAAAAGTACTTGACTTGACTTTTTAAAGCAGGAGTCGATTATTGAACTCGCTGCCCTTCCATATCGTGACCTTCCTCCAAACGGGAAATTTGGAGATGCCCCTAGCTCATCCTGCTGGCCTTGTAAATTGGTGTCATCGGTACTGATGTCAACATCTTCGTCAATGCTTTCACTGGCTTCTTCCTCTTCACCCTTGTTTGGATCTCCACCTTGCCTGAAGTTCATATGCACTTTATCACCAACTTCGAGGTGGCGTTGATAAAGAAATGTTGGCAATGTCCCATGCTTAGCCATTGGTGTCTCTTGCCGCACTGTCCTTTGTCTTGCTGCTGCACTATATGATGAGGCCCAGTTGCGCGATATTTAACAGTCAAGTGAAGAAAGGTTGGCCGCAGGTAAAGGTGTCACCAACGTTACATTTTGAAGAGACACATTGGTGTTGGGCTTAGGGTACCACAGTGTATAGCGCGTTTCACGCTCTCCTCCACAGGTGCACCAAACGATTCGACATATTCACTTTAGATGCCGCGTATTCTCGGTGCAATTAAGTCTTCCTATGTGAATTATCAGATATTTGACGGCTAGATAGGGTCAATTACGACAACCTCGTTCTCAGTAATTACCTCTTTGTAAATTGAGACCCTGGGAACGATGATGCAATTACGACTGATCAACAAGGATTTTTCATGATCGATTAGGCTTTCAGTCCTTTCATTGTAATGTAAATCATTATATTGATTCCATTGACTTACCAAACACCGTTCTTTAGCTTCTGCAGGCTTCTCTCTTACTTTTTCACTTTGCACCTGAACTTGTTTTTCTCTCTGAAATTCTACCATTTTTTCCCCTCTTCATAAAAAAAGGCGACACAGTCCACAATTGCTTCTTGACTTTCTTCCTTTGAAGCTGAACTTACTGACACTCTAAGGAAGGCCATTGATAACAACCTATACACCTGTGGTATTTTTTTGGATTTCTCGAAGGCATTTGACACTGTAAATCATGAAATATTACTCAAGAAGTTAGAATCATATGGCGTTAGAGGCCTTCCCTTGAGATGGTTCAATAGCTACCTAAGAAACAGGAAGCAGTACACTGCACTTGGAGATATAAAATCGCCCATGCAAACTATGACCTGTGGAATTCCATAGGGGAGCACACTAGGACCTCTGCTGTTTCTTATTTACATCAATGACTTGCCGAACTGCTCTGATAAATTAAGCTTTAAAATTTTTGCTGACGATACCAACGTATTCGCCTCGGCAAGCAACCTAAAAACTCTTGAAGCTCTAATGAATTCTGAACTTGAAAAGGTGAAAGAATGGTGCGATAGTAAATAAATTGTCGATAAATATGTCAAAAACTAACTTCATGATAATTAAGTCTACCAGGAAGAAAGATATGCCTGTACGTATTCAAATTAGAAATAGCGATGGAACGAGCCATCCTTTAGTCCGTAAAAATCATATTAAGTATCTAGGGGTAATGATTGATGACTGTGTCGCGTGGAGGTATCATATTTCGCAATTCTGCTCTCAAATCTCGAGGAATATCGGCATTATATCAAAGCTAAGACATTACTTATCTACAAAGTAACTTAAGCAAATTTATTATAACCTCATTTATCCTTATATAGCATACGCAATTTTGGCATGGGGCAGCACCTATATCTCCTCCTTGCAGAAAGTTCAGGTTAAGCAAAAGCATGTTGCTCGATTAATATTCTTCGCAAATATACGTGGTAAAGATACTGAGAGTGCTCTCCCATTGCTGAACTTGCTAGACATGCTCACCGTATATAACATTTATTCTTTACACGTCTTAAAAAAGGCCAACTTCTGGCACAAAGGTCTACTACCTGATGTATTTCGCAACACTTTCCAGTATGCTAACGAAGTGCATAGCTACAATACTAGACATGCAGCCCAAAAAAATTTATATAAGCCACGTATAAGGACGAACACTGGCAAACAAATGATTTCATTTAAAGCTATTGATCTTTGGAAGTCTATCCCACAAAATCTTAAAGATCTGAATGTGCACACTTTTTCTAAAACTATCAAAAATTTCTTACTCCTAGAGCAATATTCAAAGAAACCTGTCTCTTGAATTTAAGTATTATCTCTTGACTTGTCCTCTGAACCTCTACTATATCTTACTTTACTACAATTATTATTTTTAATGATGTTTTTTGTCTCCGACCTCTTTCTATTTCCTCGCCTGTATCAAATGTAACATCAATAGGTAACATGGGGGCCAACTAGGAAACCGAATGGTTTATTTGGCCACCATGCTCAAGCTCTTTTACTTAATACAATAGTAACATCGTCAGCAACTACAAATGTATGTAATTAAACTAAGTAACTGCATCAAGAGGAAATAAATTGAATTGAATTGAACACGTTGGCAGCCATATCTCGCAACCTGACCTTTAGTGACAAGCAAGGTCAAAGTCCCAGATCAAAGGCACACGACCATAGAGGTTGAGGTTTGTTACGCCTTCCTCTCAATCGTGACGTCTGCGTTTGGCTCCCGCGGCACGCCCTCGTGGTTGAGGAAACCAGAAACCAGAAACCAAACAGGCAAAACCGAAAACTCCGTTGGATACCATATCCGAAAAACCGCTTGTATTTTGGCCGAAGACCAAATGCTAAAATAAGGAAAAATACGAAACCGTAACAGACACAAAAACCGAAAAACCGTCCTAAACAATGGCCGAAACCGAAAATCCCAACGCTCCCTCCTGTTAGCGTAAAGTATCTGCCACTTCACATGGCTTTGTTCAGGAAAGACCATTGTCGTGATCCTCCATATTGATCTCATTAGTTGCTGGTATTGGTTCTCTGTACTTTAGCTGCTAGTGCAACTCGTAGTTGTGTGACAATGTTGGACATTCTGTGGCTTGGTACAAATTGCTTAACTGGGTATTTCTTGGCCAACGAATTAGAATCCAACTTAAAAATCCACTCTGCGGTTAGCTTTCATTTGTTAGTTAGGAAGACACTATAATAAGACAGTTTAATCTCTTTATCCAGCATATATACTCGGCCTTAGTCGAGTCAAAAAGAAACCAGCAGAATGAAAAAATAAGAAACTGAATTTTTATGAAAAAGTAAAGTTAAAAAAAGAATCACCCACAGTACCGCGTTTTCAGTTGGTTACCCATCAAAGCACGAAAACTGGCCGACAGGGCTTAACTTTGTCGATAGGACGGGAGCCAGTGCTTTCTTGCGGTATTATTCGCGGACGATACAAAGGGAAGAGTCGTGAAACTAGAGAAATGAGATTCCTGGTTTAAACGGATCTTTCGAACAATTTGGCACTTTTTTTGCGAAACCTTTTTGTCCCGTCTGTTTTTGTTGTTCGAAATCCAACTCGAAAATCCAACTAAAAAATCCAGCTCCAAAAACAAACTCGAAAATCCAACAAGACATCCAACTCGAAATCCTAACTCGGTAAACGGGCAACCTCTACCAAAGTATTATTTCATAAAGATGACAGGCAAAAGTGATTCTAGCGATAGAAATTAACAAATTACCTGAGTTTTTGCTTGACCACGCTAACATGAAGAAAGTCGTTATCAAAATTTGTTTATACGCCATTGCCGGTGACTAATGTTTGGCCCACATGATTAATACTGATCTCATCATTGTAAAAGATTTCTGTGATTATGACTGGCCAATACAAAATGCTTCGAACCAAATCAACACGAAAAATAAAAGTTGAATGGAAAGCGAAACGCGATTCTGTTTGTTTTATTAAGTGCGGGAATTTCAAACGCCCGGAAGGGGGGCGGGGGGAAGGGGGGGTGGGGGATGTTGAAGTATCGAGTTGAGTGGCGCATTATTTGAAACTAACTTTGAAAAAGTCATTTACATTGTTAAGCCTTGTTTTTACTGGCGTACGCTAGTGAAAACGAACGTTGACATAAGCATTAAATAACAACCACGGCATCCGCCATTTTGTTCAAATGCTCACACGCGGAAAATCTGGAAGGAGTGCTTTAATTGGTCATACGTAGCAAATTTCCTTGTGCTTATGCTGCGTTTCGTTTTCGACGCCAGCGAGCGCAAGCATAAGCGCATGCACAAGAAAAAGGAAAAAAAATGATCCTTATGCTTGTGCTGGCGTTTGTGCTTATTCTTGCGTCAACCCCGTTTTCACGATGAAGTAAGCGCTCTTATGCTTGCGCTTGTGGTTCGTTGCTTGTGAAAACCGGGCTTAATGGAAGGCACAAGATGATAGCATGCAACACAACTTTTAATTAAAATGATTTCGAATTCATTACGATACTATGGAAGAAATTCTAAATTGTCCACAATTTAAATTTTGTCGGAAAGCTCTGGGTACATTTAGCACCACTGAGAAATTGCTCGAGGAATCAAATAAGGAACTCGATAGTGTCTTTCGATCTCGATACTTGACATTCATCGTAAGTGGTAAGTTACACTTTCTACAACTCGAAATTGAGTAAACAGTTTTTATTCTTAAATTATTTATCAATAGCTGACACTTTCACAACGAGCTGGTGCCGTCTATTTCGTAAAAATAGTTATTGAGTTATATGTAATTTTTTGTCCTTTTCGATTGTCTCTTTCCAATCAGCCCTCGGCTGAATATTCTTATTTTTCTGCCGATTTTAGGCTGATAATATTCTTGTATTATTCTTAAACTATAGCTTATGACATTTCCGTTTTTGAATTTATTGGGGTATCAATTACAAGTGTTTGGTATCTAGATCTGTTTTCGCTAGGTTTTGTTACTTAAAAAGAAAGAATTAGTCATAAAACTTTTTAGCGGTTTAGTTAATGTCTTTTGTGCTGACTACTGTACGTATGTATTACATGTACCGTTCATCGAACTGTCATTAGCGTTGAACATTTTGTTATAGCTAGCGCAGGTTGTTTCGTTTTGTTGGCTAGTTTCGCCGTTCAGAGAAAGGAATAATTTTATACGGTTAAGTTAAAAACAAAATTGTATTGTATTTACAGATGTTTCAATATACAAAATTATATCTATCCTTTTCAAAATCTCAGCCTCGGCTTTATTCTTAAAATATTCTTCAAATTTCGCAAATTTCAGCCTTGATTCTTATAAAAAGAAAGTGTATCTTTATCAAGTATGACAAAGCATTAAGTTGTGAGACAGGCAGGAATGTGGGGTTTTCTTGAGCTTCAAGCTGCCGTGCCTTTTTTAAATCATATGCCAAGTTATCGCGAACAGCAAAAAAATAAAACACTGCCAAAGCGGGGAGGTTCCTCGACTGAATTAACAAACAAAACGGAAAGAGCGTCTTCCGTTTATTTGACCAGAACCACAAAGGGAACGAAAGTAAACAGCCCTAGCTAATCAATGCTTTTACGTAGCTTACTATCATAACTCTACACATCAAGGAGTAATTTCATCCGATTAGCAGTGGTGTGATCCCAATAAATCAAAAATCAAGGTTTCAAATAAGCCAGAATCACTTAAGCATTAAACCCAAGCGTTGAAAGAACGTGTGGTGACGTGAAAAAATTATAATCACGTAGTTGAGAACTAAAGACGTTTTGAAACGTTATAGGTTTTATAGTGACAATGCGCCGGAACCTCTGTCCAGGAATCGTACTATAGTAATATCTACCAAAATATTGTTTCTTAGGGATAAAAGGCGCAAATGATTCTAGCTATAAGAATACAAAAGCAATGGAAAGAAAATATTTAGGTTTTGACAAATAACCTGAGTTTTTGCTGGGCGACGCTAGAATGAAGAGAGTCCCTATCAAAATTTCTTTACACGCCATTGAACAGATTTATGTTTGCGCATATGATTGATCTCCTCCCCTTAAAAGGCCGCTGTAAATAAGGCTGGCTAATCCAAACTGTTTCGAACTAAAGCACCACAACAAATGAAAGTTGATTGGAAAGCAAAACGCAAATCCGCTTTTTTTATTACAACATTCGTATTCAAATTTGAATAAGGACAATTTTTTTTTCGCATTGTACTCCTCTCCAGCTGCTGCCCAACTGGAGACTTGTACTCCTCTCCAGCTGCTGCCCAACTGGAGACTTGTACACCTCTCCAGCTGCTGCCCAACTGGAGACTTGTACTCCTCTCCAGCTGCTGCCCAACTGGAGACTTGTACTCCTCTCCAGCTGCTGCCCAACTGGAGACTTGTACTCCTCTCCAGCTGAGAGTTTTTAGGTTCTCGTAACTTCATATATGGTAGGGAAAATTAGTTTAAGATAAGATAAAATGAAAACTGCAAATATTTGGGGAATTGTTACGTAATGTTTAAAAACACGAGGCGTGTAAAGCCTGGTTTTCACTAGCGACGTAAGCACATGCGCTAGCATAAATAGCTAAGTGAAAACGAAGCATAAGCGCAGGCATAAGGAAAATTCCGACAACCCCTTTTACACGGTGAAATAACCGTTATTATGCTTGCGTTTGGTCTTGCGTCGCTTGTGAAAACCAGGTTTAGGGACTAAGGTTAATCGACTCCATTCAAAAAACATGCTGCATATTATAAAATATACTGCCGCATTTACAGAAAACAAACGAGTAATTATGAAATGTGATCTTAGTTTCAGGAAAGAGCCATTGAAATTATTAACTCTAGTTCGGTAATCCCGTTTTTTAGTTTACAGTGCTTCCCGTATTGGGTTAAGGCTGAGAGTATTATTGCGACTGGAAAGGGCCCTGAGGATGTAAAATGATACTGAGTAGTGATGAGGTACGGGGGTACCAAGGCATTGCTGACAGAGAGACAAACTGTAAGGAAGCTGCAGATGTCCTTCGAAGGAAAAAGCTTATCTAGAAAATTGCTTCAAATAATATTACTACAGACCGAGACCCGGATAGGCCATCCATCCAAAAAAATTGAGATGGAATAAAAAGGACTTATAATCATCCAAAACGACTTTTTAATAATGAACTTTTAAAATCACTTAAGACGACTTGCAAATCGACTTTACTCCTCTCCACAGAACTCTTATTAGTCAACCTAAAAGAATCATGGAGAAAATCTTTGGATTCCGGCCTCAAGGTAAAAGTAAAGGTACACCTTATTTAACGTCGGAAGGTCCTTTACTATCTAGAGAGTATTCTCCCAGGAAGCCGACACAACTATAAGGTCGACGTTGTTTTAAATCTGTAGACTCTGTTTCCTACTCAATTTTTGAACGAAAAGTCAGTCATCAAGGTCCACTTTTAGCGTGGCTCAAAAAGCTCCCTAACTGACATAAGGCAGTTTAAATCTTTAGGCCCCGCCTACAAGCAGGGTAACCCTATCTGCCTTATGACCACGCCGCTTGTAAAAAAAAAAGAAAAAGAAACGTGCGGGTGCTTGTGTAATCGTAGTACCAGGGTTACCCTCCCCCTTGTAAGCAGGCCCTTAAAATGGTGCAGTGCAGTCGATACCCTTCAGTGAATTGAAAAGAATTCTTGCTTTAAAATGAGGCTTGGTAGGCTAATTTTCACATTAGCCAAAGTGACAGGTGCCATTTATGAATAAGGTTTATAGCGCCTTTTACAAGTGCCGCACTGAGAATCATCTTGCACCACACCCACGGAAATGCGAAATCATGCTTCCTTCTACTGGCTAGGTGGCAGAACTATTGACTGGGTTAATAAAAGAGTCATAAGAGAGCAAAGTTCTTGGGGTAACAATTTACTCAAAGTTCTATTGGAGGCAACGCATTTGCGACGTCAAGAAAACCGTCGTCACGAAACTGAATCGTTTCAAAACATCTAGATTTTGCCCAACGGACTTCTGACAGCCTTATATTTCAAATTAATCCTACCATCTTTTTCCCACTCACTTGTGGTCTCGGGAGGCTGTAACCGTCAGACTTCGTCTCAATTACTTGAACGTTTTGAAATAATGCAGAACGGCAAAATCAATCTACAGCCTACCAAAAGACATGCCTCTGTTGCATGCTTACGTTGTTAGCATTTATTTAAGGAGCCAAAACTATAGTGAACTCAACATGGCGGTCGGGCGTGACGGTCTTGTCGTTTTACTCTCTCTAGTATTATCGTTCTCGTTAGCTAACTGCTTTCGCTCTCAATCGCCTGGCGTTACGACCTTTTTTTCTTTGAAGCTTTACATCTCCTCCGGTGAGTTTTGCATCCCTTGGCTGGCGTTATTTTAAGCCTCCCCATGGACCTAAATGGAGTCACCATGGTCGAGATAATACAGCTTCTATCACAACATCACTATTATCTACCCGTAAATATGACGATTGCAGTGGTTTCATTATCGGTCTAAGGCTGTTATGTGGAGACATCTCTACACATCCTGGTCCATTTCAAGGCCGTTATCTGGATCGAAAACGTTCAACCTTGAATTGCCTAGTTTCTTACGCTCGGAGTTTCAAAAGCTGGCACAAAACAATGGATTGTTTTGAGTGCAATCTCTCAAGATTCCAGGAACTAGCTTATCCTGAAGAGTCTGATATAATATTTGTAAGCGAGACTTGGCTTTCTAGCGATGAGCTTAATTCAGAAATCCTTCCTGAAGACTACTTTATTGTACGGAATGACAGAGATACACACGGTGGCGGCGTGTTATTAGCTATTAAGTCAACTTCATTCAAATCAGCAAGGGAAATATTTATTGAAACTGACATCGAGATCTGTTTTGCTGAAGTTACAACATGCTGCAACATTAATATTTGCCTGTGCTGCTGATATAGACCACCTAATTCCGATGGTACTTGGCTGGAAAAATTAAATTCAACGCTTTCTCAAGTTTATGACCGCTTCAGCAATATTCTAATTTGTGGTGACTTTAATTTCCCTAAGATCTCATGGGACAACCCTGAAAGAACCAGAGGTGCTGATGAACTTAAATTCCATTCAATATCAGGTGATTATTTCCTCTCACAAATTGTCACCTTGCCTACAAGGGATAGTAACATTCTCGAACTTGTTTTAACAAATGTTCCAGATATTGTTGAACTGGGCGCTGTTCTACACCCTGATCAGGTTGGCCTTTTTACGGACCACTCCGTTGTAACTTTTTCTCTTAAGGCCTCTGTTAAAAAACAAAAAGCACCTACAAGATCAGTCTACGACTACCGAAGAGGAGACTTTGAAGGACTTCGATCTGCCCTCCAATCCGTGAACCTATCTAATGTCCTCCAGGATAATAATACCATCAAACAGGATTGGACATTCTGGAAAGACACATTTTTAGCCGCTGTTGCTGATTTTATACCGTTAAAGACCATACGGAAGAGAAATGCCCCTCCTTGGTTAACAGGGGACATCCTATTACTCCTAAGGAAAAAAGAATCAGTCAGAAAGAAACTAAAGCTCTTGCCTCGAAATGAAATTCTCCGAGACAAATTTAAGACTCTTAGAGCCAGAACTAAACACCTAATAAGAGAAAGCCGAGCGAATTACTTCGAGTCTTTGGGCATCCGAAGCCAGCCTAAGAGATTTTGGTCATTTTCAAACTTACCAACAAATCTTCCAACTTCCCGGACGTGATGTCATAGGGGTCAGTCAACGCTGATGGACGTAGTGAGCAACCAAGTACAGCTTCTACACCAAAAGAAATTTCTCAGCTGTTTAACCATTATTTTGCATCTGTTTTCTCGCCATCCGCAATTGTAATTCCATCAGATGACTTTATGCAAGTAACTGGCC
>NC_090870.1:59186645-59189145 GCF_036669935.1 Montipora foliosa
CAGGTCAGGTCATTGTATGATTCTTAAAATTATTCAAGTTACATTCAGCCGTTACACGTTTAGGAGTCTGCGCCATAGGGAAGACCCAAAATACTTAAATGGAATGCTTGCCGTACGTCACTGTGTTAAAACGTGGAATTACAAAATCAGCATTTCTCAAACTATAGCCTCCATCATATTGCTTAAATATATTAGCTATATAAATCGGACAGGTGCCCTGCGTAACTTTGAAGATAAGTATAGCTATGTCCTGATGTCTACGATACATGAAGTTTACGATGTATGTATTTTTTCTTGAGATTGTGATTTATTGCAAAGAGTTAGATTCAGTTGGCATGCATGCTTTTTTCATCTATTTTTCCTTCAGTGCAACCGAACAGGTAATGGTATGAGCAAGTATCCAATGTCCGCTGCTGTCCGACATTACACTCCCCCCCCCCCCCCCTTCCTTCCCCTCTGCACCTAGACGTTTTCAGTCCAAGCATCGACGAATTAACTTGTCTGATGACGTATAGCGAGAACCTCATTTTGTATTTTGATTTCAACCGTTTTTAATTCATTCTTTGTTATGTAACATCAGATGAAAAAACTGGATCAACTTGGTTTCCTATCAGTTTGGTTGGGATACAGGAGAAGCTACATCGACCATAGCCAGTCCCACGGCCATCGGCCTCATGTTCAGATGTTCTGAGCCTGCAATAGTTTGTTCACTACTTTACGCGCATGCACTTATTACAGGTTATTACACGACGTCATCACTTAGGGAAAATAGTGACCAAAGTATTTTCACGCTCTAATTCACTTCGTTGAAACGAACGTACATTTTACACTTTCCGTTTCCTATTAATTAGACGACAAAATACAATACATTCAGAATGGACACTCTTAGAGAGTAGCACGAGAAATCCAAGTGTCACTATACATGTTAAAGCAAGTTACTGAGACTTACCACGAAAAATCTGATCATCAGAGATAGGCGTGATTTGCTGTTTCTCATCGACACGTTTGAAGTCTTTTGCCTGCTTTCTTTCCTTGCTGGCTGCTCAGTTCTATTGCCTGTTGTTCGTGGACGCAAACTCCGACGCTCGGTTTCGTATTCTTCGACGTCTTTGTACCAATCCACGATCTTTGCTTCCGCTTGTGGATGAGCGTTTTTGTCCTCAGTAACGAGAGAGGTTGTGCTGCTGCTGCTGTTGGTTTCTTCAGTTCGATGCTTGTATCTTGTCCAATATGTTGTCGAGTTCTACGTTGAGTTTAAATTGCTTTTGGTTTCCTTTGTATTTTAGTTGCACCTGCACCGTGTCTGTGTCGAACGCCTGTTTTGCCTCGAGTTTCTTTTCCTGAGGATCAAGTTGAGTTGACATTAATACTTAAAAAGCCCAAAACTTGCTGAACCAACACATGGTTTTCGGAAGTCGCAAACTCACCGCTTTATCTTCTTGTGTTGGCTATTCTTTTGTCTTCCTCGATGTCGGACATCAACAACGGATTCGAAATAAGCTTTAAACAACTCAGTGCGTAACTCGTAGACTACTTTGCGATATAGAAAATGAACGCTCTGCAAAACTCCTTATAAATAGGCAATTATCTATAGGTCGTTTTCTAACAATCTCTGGAGACAAAAATAACAATGTTGCAATGTAGAATTGCTGGTGGACGAACAAAAGGAGTTAATGAGAGAACCTATCTTTTTGTCCACCAACATCGTGGCGATGACGTAACGTGATGAGCATTCATAGGCAATTCCGAGGGGAACAGCCTTAATCATGTAAATTCAGAGGGCGTTGCACAGACATTGGTTGCGGTCGCACTTGAGAGAAACACAGTGTAACACAGTGTTGACAGTACTCTAGTGTCAACTCACTGGTGTTGAATCCCTAGGGGAACGCTGAACAATAAAACTTGATTTAACTCTAGACTGAGTGTTAAAGCCGCAACCATTATCCTTTGTCTCAATACCTTTCATACCAAAAGAAAATACATACATTATTCGATCATAGTGAAGGACAACAGCTTTTATGCGCGATAACGTCTTGACTAGCTAATTTCACCACCAAGCCTCGACTTGTAAATTTTAACATGAGCTAAATGCCAGACGAGCAAACTTGTAAAGAAAACCCGCCTGCATACAGTATTCCATGTCGAGATAATGAGAATAATTTTGTGCAAACGAGACTTGGTGGTGAATCTTGAGCAAATTTGGTAATCATGCATAAGGCCTATTGTCACCCTCAAATTATTGTATTGTAACGAATGGCAATTGTAACCCACAAATTATTGGAGGCGGGTAATGAGTATAACAATTGTCGTCCATAACAAACCAATAATTTGTGAGTGATAATAAATGGAGGCTCCTTAAAGTTTAAGAGCCGCGCGCAAGCTGAGCACTAATGTGGCGCATAAAGCCTGAATCGGGCGTGTTTTTCAGATTTTCGTGACGTCAGCGTGACCAAATCTGTGAAATTAACTGCTAATGGGCCCTTTGCAGGATAGTGATCAC